>NC_041389.1:408762056-408905028 GCF_002162155.2 Triticum dicoccoides | reverse complement strand
CTGTACACTTCTTGCAAACCCATTAATCCCTTGATTCCATCATATTGAAATGTTCAGAGATGTCCATTGATCAAATCCTAATGAAACCACCTTGGTCATCCCTCATATGACCAGAGGTATCCTAGAAAAGTCCAACTCATATTTTTAGAGCACTTTTATTTCCTGCCTTGTTGTGTTGCTTATTATGGTTGCTTTCGATGATAGTTGACGAAGTAGACGAATGCTCGAAGTTGGACCAGAGATATTTGAAGACCTCGAAGACTTTGTTAAAACAGGCAAGCATCCCTTTTACCATGTCTATGAAACCATTTTTATGCATGTCATATAGCACCATATTGTTATTGCAACGGAATCATGATGAGGTGGTAACCACTTTGATGGGTTGCCTCTGTTACTTCCTTGTTGATACTTGCATTATGCATGACCCTACCATCCTATGAGGGTTATGCCGGTGGGAGTAGATACGATGCTATAGTAGTGGCTACACAAATGGGACGGGAATATGCATGGTGATGGAGGCAGAGTATTCTCAAAAGACTTTTTGAAAACCCGTCGGGTGCCACTTATGCCCTAGGGAGATAATGAGATGGGTAACCACTTGATGACGAAGTGGTGTACCGAGGCAAGTGTGTGTGTTGCTTTCAAAAACGGATTGGTTTAAGTTGCGACCGTTATTCCAACCTTACATGCGCAACCACTCTACCCTTATATGGGAAAGGGCATTATTGATTACCTAGGCCGATACTAGCTTGGAGCCTGCATTACTAGTGACGGGGGAGAGTTGGTGCTCTCTCTCGGGACGGGGTGGTGCCAGGTAGGGCGGCCATGACTGTTTTCACAGGGCACCGGATACACCGTTGTGTCCCCTCTCGGATTTTACGATCTCGAGTGAGTCTCGTATGATGTACATCGTGAGGATATGGAACAACGAGTGGACTCCTTGTTAGTGTCGTCTAGGGAAAGATAGTGATCGGGTGCTTACCCCGGGTACTTGAGGTATCGCGGGTCGTGGATGACACGGAAGTTCCCCGGATCTTGTGGGTAAAGTGTGCAACCTGTGCAGAGTGTAAAACTATTCGAATAGCCGTGTCCACGGTCAAGGACAGTTGGGTAACCGCTCTTGGGCTACATCCATATGTTTCTGAAAAACAACACAGTTTGGTGATATTGATGATGCGACTCATGAGGAAGTCACGATGAGCTTGATCATGAGTTGTTTATAACTCTTTCTCGATGTTGATGTCTGTAACCTCCTGATACTTGTTGCAGACACATTCATGTCCTTGATAAATGTTGGTCATACTTGCATGAGAAAAACTAGCTTTCCGCAAAAATGCCAATTCAGCAGCAGAGCCTTGCATAATTATTTTGTTATCACTCTTGGGTTGCTTGCGAGTACATTCAAACGTACTCACTGGCTTGTCCCTGGCTATTTACTTGGCCAGGCTTGAAAGAGCAGGTATATGAAGAAGAGACTTTGGTGACGATCGTGTGAGCTAGGACGCTTCCCAGTCAGAATGCCTGTGGCATTAAGGCAGATGGCATGGGTCCAAGTTGTTATTGAAGATTTCCGCTGCGATGATACACTCAAGACTTGACCATAATGGTCCTACTTGTGTAAAACGGTATGTATGGATGTAAGACTCTTGTTATTCAGCTTCTGTGTGTTCAGTGAGCATTGATCTTTGGGATCATTGTACACGTGCATTCGGTGATCTCGACTTATGAGTCGGGGTCCCCATAGAGCTGGTATCAGAGCCATCCTAACTGTAGGAAGCCTTAGTTAACATGGTCGTTAGTTAGGGCAAAACTGTTTCCAAAACTATTAAAAGTTTTCAAAACTATCTATACTTCTCTTCCCTTCTCACTTTTTCAAAAACTAAGGTATACTTTCCCCATTGATCTCTTCCCTTCAAAACTATTGTGAACGATCGCTAGCACCCTCAAGCCCTTGACCACGGGATTCCTTGTAATCCTCGTGGATAGCCTAGAAAGAGTACACCTTCCCAAACACTCACCCACCTCTTTTGAACCCAAGATTCATGACGCCACAACAAGATGATGCCAACAGAAGATACGCCTTTGAAGAATGAGGACATGAAGACCCAGAGGATGGTGACACCTTTGAATTTGCCCCAGGATGATGCAACCTTGGCCTATGATGATCAGGGCATGGAACATGCAAGATCATGATATACATCGCTAGTAGAGCAACCCTGTCCTTATCATTGTTGCATCGGCAACCACCGGCGGATGAGAACCTAGCCATTTGGTCCGCCTCACTATAGTGAGCAGGAAAACGGTTCTGTTCATCCCCCGCTCTCAGTGACGATACTGGCAACAGTGTATCCGGCAGATTGGACCTCTACTATGCCTTGTTAGTGTCATTACATAAAGGATTACCTACCTGGTACACTCGACACCTTAGAAGGCAAAAGAGATCGTCATGATTAAGAAGACAAGAGGAGACCATGTCAATGCCACCTACAAGGAGCCACCGTCATCCCATCACTTCAACAGGCGAGAAGTTGCTGAAGACTCTTCAGGCTCAACCTGGATCATTCCATCAAACAACTACAGGAGACGTAGCAACACCTAAGGAAAACCCGGAGGATTGCACGAGGCACAAGGCACGACTACTAAGTCTGAGAACCCCTAGGGTAGGATAAGTCGTGTACCCCCTATGCGCAGTCGAGTCCGTATGATGGTTCGAATAGAACCATGACTGTGTGTTGCTTGTTTTCATTTGGTTGTGTTTTGATATAGGTCGCACTTTTGCCCTAGGCAACAAGTATGCGACTATATCACCTTCCTTACCTTGCTTCTTCTGTTTTGCCCTTTTTGCACCTGTTTGTTTGCACTTGCACCATAAAACCCCCTTTAGGCATCCCTCCTCTATGGTACTTTTCCCTCTCATCTCTCTCCTCAACTGAAGACCGACAAGATAAGCTACACCAAGGATTCTACTTCGACAACCAACTAGCACTGGAGACTTTTGTTGCAGCCTTCTCGACCCAGTGCAACCCAGCAGCGTTATGTCTACTTCTCGGCACAGAAAGTATTAATAAAAATTTTCATGACCTAAGTTATGAACTTTGAAGCATCTAGAAATTTGAATCATGGCATTTGGATCAAAAATGGCCTATCTGTGATTTTCTAAAGTTTATCACAGAATCAAGAAAATTGGGATTTACTAAATAAGTGTGAAGGAAACTTCTCTGGAAAAATGTGCAAGATCCTCTATGAGGTAGGGAATGATTTATAGAGTCACTACAAATTTGAATCATCAAATTTGGATATCATTTGAATTATTTATGAATCTTACAAATTGTACAGAAAAGAAAAAGGGAAGAGGTTTTTACCCACACGGGCTGGATCTGGGCGGCAACCGTGCGCACTGGGCGAGACATAGCGGGGCAGCGCACTGGGCCTGGCCCAGCCATATGGCCGCATGGGGCGACAGCAGTGACGCCGAAGGCGCCCGACCAGAATACGCCGTGGCCTCGGGGAGATGGCTCCCGAAGAAGTCATGTCCACTTAACCCGCGGGCCCGGCCCTCAAGGTCACCGACACGCGGGGCCCATCTGTCGGGTTCATCCCCAACCTCCCGCTCAAACAGAGCAGGGGTAGGGGGCGGTGTCGACGGTGGCTTGCCGTTGCCACAGGCCACCGTTTCCGGTGACCCGACCACCGACGTGCTCAGGGGACCCGGCCTCGTCCAACCGTGGGTGGCACGGTCTCCCAGGGGCACCGGGTTGAGCAAGGCGTCGGCCGCGGCGGACTAGGCTGACGGTGACGATGGAACTCGACGGCACGACCACGGGGAGTAGAGGGAGAAGCGTGGGAAGGGCCCGCGGTGATGCTGGAGAGGCTCTGGTGCAGCCCAGAGGGGAGGAGGAGGAGTGGTGGATGCAAATTTTGGCCGAGGCCGATGGCGTGGCTCCGGCCATGGAGGTGGTTGGAGGGCGCGAGGAGGGAAGTGGGTTGGTACAGAGGGTCGCTGGGAGGGAGAGAGGGCCAAAGGAGTAGAGAGGGGGCTCGGGGGTGGCCTTAACTAGCCGACCCGTGGCTCACCATGGACACGGCGCACGGGTGGCTGCGGAAACGGCTCGGGAGGCCAGGAAGGAGGGAGAGGGGCTGTCTACGGCGTTCGTGGGAGTCCAGTAGGGTGCCAGGAAGAGATAGAAGGAGCAGGGCGAGCTCCTGGCGGAGCCACGGGCTCGCACGATCATTGGCCAAGCCGGGCAGCTCTGGGCACGTGCCGCAGGGGCAAGAGAGAGGAAAAGAGGAGGGGGCCTGCACGGCTGTCGCGTTGCGGACATCGAGGACCTCGACTGGCGTGAGGGGGAGGCTCGAGGTGGTCGGGGGACGATGCGTCAATGGTCGGGAGCACGCTGACGTGCTCCAGAGCGCGTCCTTGGCCGGCATGGCATGCCTTTTCGCGGAATGGGCGCGGCCACTTGTGTCTGGAAGCTGCAGGGGGAGTAAACAATGTGGAAATGACATAGGATGCCTTGGGGAGCCAGTAGAAGAGAGGAGGGGTGGAGAGAGAGTGAAAATGTTGTTGTCCAGAGAAGAAAAGTGGATCCCTGCCCCCCTTCATCATTGTCTCTCGGGCAGGGAAGCATACCAGAGGTAGAGGGGGACCAGGAGGGGTTGTGGTAAAAAGTAGAGCTCATGGAGATTAGTGGAAGGGGTTAAAACATGAACTTTGAGATTCTGCCAGAAGGTGTTTGATGTTGGTTTGGGAAATGAGATGATTTCCATTTGTCATGAGGCTCCACAGGGTGAAATGGCACATATAATTAGGGCCTTCCACCCATTTTGAGCTCATTTGGGCAAAGTTGCCAATGCAACTTTTGTAAACCCTAGAGATTGGCAGAAATGAACTTGTGTAGATCTAGCTGATCAAATAACTTCTCCTTGATGCACCACTTGGTGTGGTGGCCTCATTTGGTCATGTGATCATGCTCACAAAAGTTGGAATCAAGGAGAGAAAGTTGGTAATGTAGAGTTGTTTAAATTTGGTTCTAGACAGGAAGGGTTTTGGGGCACTTTGATCAATTTAACTTGTTCTCCAACTTGTTCCACTTGGTATAGATGAATAATTAGAATATTTGAGCATGTTCACAAGGTTTGAGAACATTTGGAAATGTTTGGCAATGTAAAGTTGTTGAAACTTCAAAATGGATAGAAATGGTTTTGAGGGGATTTGATGATGCTATATTGTTCTCCAAGACATGAAACTTGTCAAGATCATCTAATATGTCATATGTGACATGCTAGAGTTTTCTTGGAATTTTTAGAGGATATTTCCTTTGTAAATATTTCAAAAGCTTGAAATATCCAGGAAGGGTTTTTGAGGGATTTGACCAATATTTTGAACATGACCATGTGTTGAAACTCTTATATATGGAAAATATATGTCCACTGAGTTTCCCTAAATTTTCACAAATATTTTTAAAAACATTAAATTAATTTTAACCTATTAAAGACCATTTCTGGCCTAAAGAAAAAAGCCTTTAAATAAAATAGAAAAGTAACTTTTAAAAATATATTTTTGTGGCTTTTTGGGAGTTCTATACCTAATAGGAGTTAAGAGTATTCTTTCAAATATTTTTAATACCCCAAATCAAGTACTTGTAGTGCAATCTCGATCCATGGGGTTTTGGAAAACTAAATTTAGAAAAATACTTTTTGGCCCATTTATTTTTATAAGAAAATTCTATGTTGTACTATACACATGGCATGATCATTGGGCAGAAGTTTTGGATCAAGGAGAAAGAGCATATGAGTTGGAGGATTTATTTGATTTTTAGAGCACTTGTAAACAACAGACAAAATCCAATCAAGGCAAAGTTCAAAACACACAAAAGTTTTTCTCAAACCACATTTTATCATTATTTATCATCTTAAGTGTTGTGCCCTGAAAATCATGGTGTGACAGGCCGGGAGAGTGTCATGGCAGTATATCGGTTTTGTCGGAACGCCGTTGGTCCACACAAATGGGAGTGCGAGGCCATGGGTTCTGTGGTGTGGGTACAGTGTGCTACCTCTATAGAGTGTATTAAATCTATTGATAGTTGCGCCCGTGGATAAGGCCCCAGTATATAGTTGGTCACACTATGGGTCAATAGTAATAATAATAATGATGTGCTTAATAACAACCCCGGTTCAATGATGAGATAAGTTGGTTATGTGATCCTTGAATGATCACCACTTGGTTAGGAGGTAACCCGTTGAACCAAGTGTGGTTTCATTTGTGATCCGTGAATGATCACCGTCGAGGATACCGAGTTGCTAGATATTCATGATGTTGTGCGAGAATCGTGGGTAAAGATCAAGCTCCTTGTGGTCATGTAATGATTACTATGGTATTGTTTATACCAAGCTTGATTTGATCCTAAGATGATCCTGTGATGTCCGAGGTTGCTAAGTGATGCATGGGATGGTTACGAGGTAACCCTGAGCAGAGTAAGTTGGTGCATGATAGTATTATCATGTTGCATGCTAGTATCGCCAGATTCATGTTGCATGCTAGTATCGTCAGATTCATATGTTCTTGCCATGCTCATATTGTTATAGCTGTACCATGTTCATATTGTTCATGCCATGTTATTCTGATGATCTCATGTTAGTTCCTGCTTAACCTGTAATTGCCATGCTATTGTTTGTCTTGAATGCTTCTGGTTATTGTGAGCTTGCTAGTACATTCAATGTACTAACCTAGCGTGTTATGCCAGTTTGCAGGTCATTCTGGATTTGATTGCTTGTTTGCCATGGATTCCTTGTTTGCGAGCTAGGATAAGTGTTCCAGCCAGAGTCCCTGCAGAGTGGAATTCACCACCATCATCGTTGTTCCGCTGCTAGAAGTTATTCCGCTGCTTCGAGTTGTTCTGCTGCTTACATAGAGCAACAGTGGCAGGCGAAGTGTCGCCATGCCGATGTAACACATTGTACCCAATATAGATTGTACTAAAGAGCTGATTTGTTCTATGCTAAGAAGTTCGTATTCTAGAAGACTTCATCTCGATCTCTGGGCTGGAATTTGGGGCGTTCTGGTTTCTCTGAGCCGGGGTGCCACAATCCTAAACTCGTTTGAAATTCATGAAACTTGGCATGCTATCATGGAGCGGTGTCAACATGTCGTGGTAAATTTTTTGTCCCATTTGGGGCAGGTTTGGGTATATGCTTATCACAAACCAGAGCTTCTCACAACAAGCATGATGGTTTCGGTTGGGAACGTCCCACCTTTGGGGACGAAACGATATCCATTGCCTCTTATTGCTTTCAAAAATTTTATCGTGTCAACATAGAACAACATGAGTTTTGTCTCAATTTTTGTGCTTTTTTGGGGTTCATTTGGACCTTTTTATGCATTAACTGAGTTTTCAATGCATTTATGTGCATAATTCAAATTGGAACTACATGCACATGATCGAGTGCATATAAATTGGTCGAAAAATGAAATCTTTGTCCTTGGGTGAATACTTAGGTCCCATGCAAGAAATGGGAATGAATGTCAAACACCCTGCCACCGTCACTCGGCCGCAAACATTGAGATACCTAGTTTTTGAATTCTAGTAAATCCAAAACTCGTCTGAAATTCATGAAACTTGGCATTCTATCAAGGAGCGGCATCAACATGTCGTGGTAAATTTTTTGCCCCATTTGGGGCAGGTTTGGGTATATGCTTCTCACAAACCAGAGTTTCTCACAACAAGCATGATGGTTTCGGTAGGGAATGTCCCACCTTTGGGGACGAAACGATATCCATTGCCTCTTACTGCTTTCAATTTTTTTCTCATGTCAACATAGAACAACGGGAGTGTTATGTCAATTTTCGTGATTTTTTGGGGTTCGTTTGGACATTTTTATGCACTAACTAAGTTTTCAATGCATTTATGTGCATAATTAAAATTTGAACTACATGCACATGCTCCAATGCATATAAATTGGTTGAAAAATCAAATCTTTGTCCTTGGGTGCATGCTTAGGTCCAATGCAAGAAATGGGAATGAATTTCAAACACCAGGGCACCATTGATTGCCAGCAAAATGTTGATACACTTTGTTTTTAAATTCTAGTAAATCCAAAACTCGTCTGAAATTCATGAAACTTGGCATGCTATCATGGAATGGCACCTGACATGCGGTGGTATTTTTCATATCCATTTTGAGAGGAGGCGCACTCGAATAACGACCAACAATGGCATTTTGAAAAAACAGCTGCCACTTTAATATCTCAAATGTTTGTATAATTCAAACCATGTGTGTTGTGTTAACCATTCACGTGACACCACGTGTCTTGGTTTCATTGGCTCTTGATCGCAAGCATTTTAGATAGAACACCCCTATGCAAAGTGAGAGCAGGATTTGTGCATCTCTTGAATGCAAACGTTTATTTTGGATGACCCGTGTGCAACCACTTACAAACAATTTGGTATGATTTGCATCTGTCATATTGGGTACGTTGCCATTTGTCAAACTGGAAAGATTGACATTTGTTGATCTAGTAACATTGCCATTTGTCAAACTGGAAAGATTGACATTTGTTGATCTAGTAACATTGCCATTTGTCAACCTTGTAACATTGTGATTTGTCAAAATATGAAGCTAAAAATCACTAGCAGTATCTAATTTTTGCAACTAAAATTCAATAGTTCAGCATAGATGGAGGCGAGGAGGCATGTTCAGCCGGGCGTGCAGCGGGCAGCACAGTTCCTGATACGGCTTTAATGCAGACGAGGGAGAGGGTAGCGGTTCCCGAAATGTTGAACGGACAATGATGCATCCTCCTTCAATTAGCATCGTGTGAATACATGAGGGAAGTAATGGGAGGAGGACCAGGAAAAGAGGCAGCACAATGTGAATGCAACACAGTTTGCACTCATATAAAGGCGCCCCTCCATTCCAATGCATCTACCACATTGTACGCACCTAAGCATTTGCCCAAGCACCTACAGTAATAAGCGCAAAAGTGCTCACTCCAGGCCCATGGCGGCGATGCGCTCGAGCGGCCAGCGACTGTGCCAAATGGTCCATGACACCGGCCTGCGGCATGGCACCAAGGATCGTCTCCAGACGGTGTTGGCGACCGGCTGGTGGATGGCCGCCGTTGATGCCAGCTACGACTCTCAGTATGACCAGATGATTGTTGCCACCACCAACAAGCTCACAGTCGTCAAGAAGCTCGCTGATGACATTGTTGTAGTCCTCTAGCCCACGCGCCTGGGCTTCTCATTGCCTGCCACCCTAATTGGCCTCCATGGTCAGAACCTCTTTCAAGCACTGGTGGCCCTGCGACTGCCCGCCGACACCACAAAGAATGTCCACATGGAGGTTGCGCTCGCCGCGAGGCGCCTCTCCTTGCAAGAATTCTTCGACCTACACATCCACGTGCATGAGCGAATCATGTACATAGGTATCTACAAGGCCAGTGAGGACGCTACAACGTTGGCCTTCTTCAACCGGTTGGAAGCCTTGGATGCCTTTGCTGAGAAGCAACTTGACCTCGCCACAAAAGCCGCCGCTCCTTAGACGCCGGTCGGTGGCCTGGCGCACTGAGTTGAGGAGGAAGAGTTCGTACGTTGATGGATGAATCTTTCTTCACGCCTCCTGTAACCACCACTACGATCGCATCGTCGTGGCCTTAATTCTTATTGTGATATTGCATTCTCGTTCCAGTCAATACAGACATGTGCAATACCTTTGCTTAATTATATGCATCACTGTAACTAGTACTCCATCCATTAATTTATAAGTTGTGCTTCCAGTGTTTGGGGCCGACGCATGATCACGCACGTTCGTGTGCATGCGGTTGCACTGTGCGCGGTGCGACGATGCAGTTACCCGCTGCAAAAATTGCCATGTAGGGGACGTGGCATTGACCATTGGGCAGCAACAGTCGGTCATCCGGGTGCCCAATAAAGGATGCAAAGAGGGATCCTACAGCAGCAAGGACCAACTTCCCTACCGATAGCTCATCTAACAGAACTCCCAAGTTAATGGTACTGAGGCTTGAGTAGTCATGAGATGGGTGACCGGATGGGAAGTGGCCTCGATGTTAAATTAACTGATGTGATGGGTCACTATAAATATTTAGTTGCTTTGAATGTATATAGTGCTCCATCATATTAGTTGAATTAACCTCGAGGTCCTTGTTTTGTAATTTTTTACATTTTTTGTTTTTTGTACACATATTGATTGGGTTGAAGAAGGTCTATCTCGTTACTTTTTGATATTTTTTGTTTTTTGAACACATGTTGATTGGCTTGAATGAAGGTCTATCCCGTTACTTTACGACATGTTTCCAAAACTTGGACCTCGAGGTTAATTCAACTAATAGGACGTAGCACTATATACATTCAATGCAATTAAATGTTTCCCAAAAAAATTGATATGATTTCTGTGAAACTTATAAGTCATGTATGTCAAATTAACCTATGTGTACTTGTTCTCGAATTAACCTCCGCGCCTTTTTGCCGTGTATCACACACATCTTGTTAAGTTAAACCGTTTATGTTCCCTTCCCTAATCGAAAAGAGTTCATTCGACTGAACCGTATGCCGTATATCGCACACACATTTATCTGGTTGGCCGTTTCTATTGCTTTCCCTAATAGCAAACAGTTCATCAGACCGAACTGTATGTCATATATCGCACACACATTGATATGGCTGCCCATTCTTGTTGTTCTGCCTAATCGCAAATAGTTTGTCTGGATCAACCATATGCCCTGCATTGCACACGCAACTAAAATCTGAACCGTGTTTGATGGCTCCGCCATCGCCAACATTTTGCACCTTTTTTGACGGTTCTTTTACACCACCGTTTGCGATTATTGCATCGTACACAGTTTCATCAAAGGGTCTCTGATCGTAGTGTCGCGTTAGAAGCATCCTGCAGTAGTGTAAGAACACTTCCGTTCATCCTATAATATTTAAAACTAGACCAGTAACAATTGTAGGGGAAATGGGTTTATATCAACATAGAAAATCATCAATGCTTATTTTAGAAAACTGAAGAAACATGTTAATTATGACATATCTTCTCAAAAAAATCAATGTGCAAATGAATTAATTGCTACTGAGACAACAACCAAATTCTGGAACATCATAAGCTATAATTAACTACAAGAATGCTACAAGTTCTTACTCATGTACAATAAATAACAAATTGAACATTTTATGAGGAAGGCAAATATAACTGCAACAGCATAGTGACGGTGTTTGGATGACAGCAAATTGATACTAACAGGTGTGTACATGCACACATTTAGTAACATAGAACTAATAGGACTAAGGTTGTCCACTATGTATGCCAAAACTGGTGTAAAGACAACTGTTGTTACATCTCGCATTGGTGCCCTGCACTGCAGCGGAAAAAAATCAGGGACCCGGACTCCGGAGCACCTAGTTGCTCTGATGCCTAGTTCCTTCGTGCCATAAAGATTTAGTATTTTATTGATTGGCTGCTCGGATGTGTGGACCAAAGTTGGCTGCACAAACTGCTGAAGCGGTGCCAAATAATTTTCTAATGGCACTACTGATGAGATGGCAACAATTTTAGATACTAGCTACAAACTGTGACACTGTCTTAAGATGCGTATGGTTGAAGGTGTGGTATGAATGGGTTGGGAATGTGACAGTGTCTGAATCACATCTAACAAATGATTTGTAATAACGAAAGAGGGTCTAACCTTATCTGCACATGCCAGAAATTTCCTCCCAATGTCCACAGATTCAAACGGAACTAGCTTCACGCATGGAGATTGATGGTGACAACGAGCAGATAGATCTTCAGCCACCCCGCTCTATTCGTTGCCACTGATGGTCCTAGGGAGCTACAAGAGGAAGAAATGACTCAAATCGACCGCCGGGTAAAAATCCTTCATTCCAAATCATAGCCCGAGAGAGAGAAGAGAGGCATACCCGGGTAGTGAAGGAGTCATCACCGGAGGAGGAACCGCTGGAGAGGTCTTTTAAGAAGACCATGGCGACCCCGGCGGTAGGATGCGAGACGATGATACATCTCCAACGTATCTATAATATATGAAGTATTCATGTTGTTATTTCATCATTCTTGGGTGTTTTACAATCATTTTATCTCAACTTTATTTCATTTTTTGGGACTAACCTATCGACCCAGTGCCCAGTGTCAGTTGTTGTTTTTTAGATCACAGGAAATCAATATCAAACGGAGTCCAAACACAACGAAACTTTACGGAGATTTTTTTGGACCAGAAGGAACCCAATGGGCCTGAGCTGCACCTGGAGGTGCCCCAAGGGGGGCACAACCAACCAGGGCGCGCCAGGGCCCCCTGGCGCGCCCAGGTGGGTTGTTCCCACCTCGGTGGCCTCCCGCATCCCCTCTTTGCACTATAAATTCCCAAATATTCCGAAACCCTTCGGGGTTGGCCTAGATTAGAAGTTCCGCTGTTGCAAGGCTTTGTAGCCACCAAAAAGCAATCTAGACCCCGTTCCGACACCCTGCCGAAGGGGGGAATCATCTTCGGTGGCCATCTTCATCATCCCGGCGGCCACCATGATGAGGAGGGAGTAGTCCACCCTCGGGGCTGAGGGTTTGTACCAGTAGCAATGTGTTTGGTCTCTCTCTCGTGATCTATATCATGGGCTTTGTTAATATAGTCGGATCATATGGTGTTTCTTCCCTCTACTCTTGTTATGATGAATTGAATCTTTACCCTTCAAAGTTTTGTCTTCTCGGATTGAATATTCAGATATGAAAACACATGATATATGTCTTGCAATATGAATACTTGAGGTGACAATGAGGTATCCTATTGATTCACTTGATATGTGTTATGGCATTCAACTCGCGGATTCCCGCGGTGATATTGGGGCAATCTATGCATAGGGGTTGATGCACGTTTTTGTCCGACAGAAACTTTGGGGTCTCTTTATAGTTCTTTGTGTGGATTGAGTATTATGAATATGAATTTGCTTTGGTGTTATTCTAGTACGGACTCTAGGATAGATCAAATGGAAAAAATAGCTTTGTGTTATTTTAGTATGAACTATTGAATAGATTGAACGGAAAGAATAGCTTTGAGGTGGTTTCGTACCCTACAAACAATTCCTATCTTTTGTTCTCCGCTAATAGGAACTCGGGAGTGATTCTTTGTTGCACTTTGAGAGATAATCATATGATCCAACTATGTTAAAATTGTTGAGAGGTTGCACTAGCGAAAGTATGGACCCTAGGCCTCATTTTTAAGCATTGCAACACCATTTTTGTGCATGTTTACTATTTGCTATGTTGCTGTTTTTATTTATTCAGATTATAAAAATATATTTCTACCGTCCATATTACACTTTTATCACCATCTCTTCACTGAACTAGTGCACCTATACAATTTGTCATTGTACTGGGTGTGTTGGGGACACAAGAGATTTCTTGTATTTTGTTGTAGGGTCGTTTGAGAGAGACCATCTTCATCCTACACCTCCCACAGATTGATAAACCTCAGGTCATCCACTTGAGGGAAAATTGGTAATGTCCTACAAAACTTTGTGCTTGGAGGCCCAACACGTGTCTACTAGAATAAAGTTGCGTAGTAGATATCAAGCTCTTTTCTGGCACTGTTGTCGGGGAGGTGAGTGCATGAAGGTATATCTTTAGATCTTGCAACTGAATCTTTTAGTTTCTTGTTTTATCACTAGTTTGGTTTATAAAAGAAAACTACACAAAAAATGGAATTGAGGTTGCATCATGTTATTGATCATCTCTATGATATCTTTCTTGAAAATGATGGATCGGAAAGTTGTGCTCACTTGTTAGAAGAAGTCAATAAAATGCTTGGCAGAAAATATTTGAATGGTGAGCATGATTGCAATGTTGTTAGTATGAATTCTTTGAATATCCAAAATGCTAACGATGGTTGCACAACTCATGGTAAAAATGTTTCTTATAAGCATGTCACTTTTTGTGCAATGAATTGGGAGTACCTTTGCACACCAGAAAGGGAAGATAGATTTTGTAAGAAGCATAAATATTTAGAAACGAAAAAGTTGCAAGAGAGGCTAGATGATTGTGTTGAAAGATGTATTTTTTTGCCATCCTTGTGAACTTTGCAATGAACGTGGTCATTTAAATCTCCAATGCAAATTATTTCATGATCAAATCATGTCCAAAATTTGTGATAATTTGATTACCCTTGAGCATCATAAAGAGTGTCGGTGTCAAAACCGGCGGATCTCGGGTAGGGGGTCCCGAACTGTGCGTCTAGGCGGATGGTAACAGGAGACAAGGGACATGATGTTTTTACCCAGGTTCGGGCCCTCTCGATGGAGGTAAAACCCTACTCCTGCTTGATTAATATTGATGATATGGGTAGTACAAGAGTTGATCTACCTCGAGATCAGAGAGGCTAAACCCTAGAAGCTACCCTATGGTATGACTGTTGTTCGTCCTACGGACTAAAACTCTCCAATTTATATAGACATCGGAGAGGGCTAGTGTTACACACAGTCAGTTACAATGGGAGGAGATCTTCATATCGTATCGCCAATCTTGTCGACACCAAAGAAAGTCCTACCCGGAAACGGGACGAAGTCTTCAATCTTGTATCTTCATAGTCCGGGAGTCCGGCCAAAGGTCATAGTCCGGCCATCCGGACACCCCCTAATCTAGGACTCCCTCAGTAGCCCCTGAACCAGGCTTCAATGACGATGAGTCCGGCGTGCAAATTCTCTTCGGCATTGCAAGGCGGGTTCCTCCTCCAAATACTTCATAGAAGATGTTGAACACAAGGATAGTGTCCGGCTCTGCAAAATAAGTTCCACATACCACCGTAGAGAGAATAATATTTACACAAATCTAATCTGCTGACGTATTTCGTAGTGTGACATCATGCTATGGCTAAGCCTTTATTCGAATCGTCTTACTGTTCCATCTTAGCGCGTTTAGCGAGGCAGTTTCCTTGGTACGTCTTGTCAAAGCAGAGATCGTGTCCCCTTATTCCGGGATTCTCATCAATACGGGCGTGGGTAACCCAACCGTGCCAGTGGTATGACTTCTTAATTGAAAGTGAGTCCCAAACGGTCACGGGGAGGGCTCTTGGTATTCAACCTCTTTATAAAGAGACCAAGGCTCGACTCCTTTCTTTCAATCGAATCAAATCCGCCTCTCGCCTCGAGTTCCAGCACCCAAAGCTCCAGATTCAGGCGCTTCGGACCTTCGATGATGTCCGGCTCCAACCTCTAAGTATGGTGGATGCCTTCCTCCGTTACGGAAGAAGACGTGCGAAAGCTGAGAGATGCCAGGTATCTAACTGGCGAAATCTCACATAGGCTGCCTGCTCAAGAGCAGGCTATTTCCACTCCCCAGCCCGGTGAGAGTGTGGTGTTCACATCTCACTTCCTTCGGGGTCTAGGCTTCCCGATTGATCCCTTCGTGAGGGGGCTCATGTTTTATTACGGGCTGGAATTTCACGACTTAGCTCCGGAGTCCATCCTCCAAATCTCATCGTTCATTGTCGTGTGTGAGGCCTTCCTCCATATTACTCCTCACTTCGGACTGTGGCTTAAAACCTTCAAGGTAGAACCGAAGATGATCGAGGGGCAGCACGCTGAGCGCGGAGGGGCTATTATAAGCAAGATTGCCGACGCTCCATGGCCCGAGGGCTCTTTCCAAGAGGAGTTCGGCTTATGGCAACGGGAGTGGTTTTACATCACAGCCCCCAGGGGCACCACGTGGGTGGCGCCACCTGCTTTTCGCTCGGGTCCCCCACCACGGCTAGTGTCATGGGTCAATAAAGGGCTTAACTGGGGGCCGTCCAAGGACGTGCCCTTGCTGCAGGGTCGCATTCGAGGTCTCCTAGAAAATGACATCAATCTGGTGGTAGTGGCACAGGTTATGCTGATTCGCCGCATACTGCCCTGCAAACGTCGCGCCCTCCGCCTGTGGGAATTCAATCCGGAAGGACCGTGAGCCCTCCAACACTTTATGGGCACGACGCCCGTGGAGATGTACAAATTATTCTTTGGATCACAAGCAATGTGTCCGGACTTGTCCGAGGACACAGGTCTGAGCTGCAATCGCCCGGACACTCAAGTAAGTAGCCCTGTACCCAGACACGTTATCCATACATTTATCATAACACTGCCCTTAAAAGAGCTATCCTTCAAACAAGAGTGGATAGCGAAAGCAAAGATTATCAGGTGTCCGGCCTCCCTCCCTGAGACCACGCCGGATCCCATGTTGACCAGGATGCTGGAGATTGCGCCTTTGGAAGAAGGCGACGAGGGGAACAAAGAAGTTACCGCCTCCGCGAAGGAAGCTATCAGGAAAGGAGGAATCGAGAATTCCTCTATCCAGGGAAAGAAGAGGACCGCCTCTGAAGACCCGGAGGCGATGGCCTCAAAGCGGGGGAAGAAATCTTCGTCAGAGGGTCCGGCGCCGGAGGGTGCTCCGGCCGCATTGTGCCCCCAAGGGGATCAGCTCTCCAATGATCCGTCAGTAAAGAGGGGGGATTTAAAATGAGTGATATCCCTGTTTTCTTTCTGAGGAAGATAACCAAAATTTTACCTCGCAGTTCGGATCTCAACCCTTCTCAGCAGAGCCCATCTTCCGAGGATCTTCGTCCAGAGATGATGGAGAGCGAAACGCCTCCCCCCGTTGTACCATCTTGCGAGGCTGGCGACCCCGAGGTGTTGTCTCGTAGGATTTCTCGAAATCTGGACATTGAAAAAGGTCGTCGGACTAGTCCGGCACCTTTAGGTGTACGGTCGGAGGGGCTGCAGGATCTGCTTGAGCGAGCGTCTATCTCAGAAGAACACCGTGTGTTGATGGACACGGTGATTAGAAGAATTTCATCCCCGGAAAGTGGATTGTACGAGGCCGCCAGGAGTTTACTGACAGGTTTTGAGGTACGCGAAAAGATATACCTTTTGACAGAGCCGCATATATAAAATGCGCCCTGTATAAATAGTAGCCCCTGAGACTCTGTGTGTTGTCAAAAATGACGGCGCACAGAGGATCATAATCCCAGGTATAATATGTCTCCTTTCCTATGTAGGTAGCCAGGTATTCGGTGGCTAGCCGGACTGATGAATCTGCCGAGCTAAAGCGGCAACTTGACGTAGCATATGCCGACATCGCGCTTGTAAATAAGCGGCTAGACGAAGCACAAGGTATGTAATGTCCCCAAAGACATCTGATAAGAGGAGCTTGATGCTCGTGCCTTATAACATATGTGCTTAATGCAGATGGTGCCGCTGCCGTGGAGAACCTTCGGGCGGAACTTGCCTGAGCCAAGGAGCAAGCGAGGAAGAGTGATGCGGCTGCCGCCAAAGCGGCTGAAGAGCTAAAAGCCAAACAGGCTGCTCACTGCCAAAGCAAGAAGGAAATGGCCGAGATGGCTGTAAAATTGAAGGATGCTGCCGACCGTTGTAAGCTTCTGAAGAATAAGATAGGGTGGCATAGAAGGACCTAGAAAAGGTCACTGTCGAGGCCAAGGACACTCGCTTTGCAATGAGAGCTATGAAGGAGGAGCTACGTCAGGCCGGAGATATCGCGGCTGGAAAGCCCTATATGCTGCGGATGAAGTTCGGGGATCCTAAGTATGCTCCGTTGGACCGGAAGTGGAGTTCGGCGAACTCTTATATGGATTTGGCGGCAAGTGCCGCAGACGCAACCGAACACTTACGGGGTCTAGATGACCATAAATTGGAAGAACCGTATTGGTCACAGTTCCATAATCTGGAGCGCCCACTTTCGGTATCCGACCGTTTGGCCGCTTGGGTGGAGCAGAACAGGTTGTCCGGACTCGCTATGAGGTACGTCGCGAGTCGTCTGTGGTCGGAAGAGCCAGAGCCAAAGAGTTATTTTAGCTTGGCGCAATAGTTCCTTGGTTCGGTGCCGCATGTTGATACAATGAAGAGGTCAGCATGCATAGAGGGTGCACAGATGGCTCTTGCCCGTGTCAAGACATACTGGACGGATATGAAGGCCAGTGTTGTTGCATCCCGGGATTCGGACGAAAGCCGAGTACCTGCCAAGCACTACTTTGAGGAAGTTCTTCAGGGCGCTCGTTTAATAGAGACGCAGTGCTCGAAGGATGTTGTGTTCGAATAACATGTGCTATTGTAAAACAATATTTTGATAGGATGCAAAAGCTTTTTATACTTGTGCTTTTCAAGAATCATAATGCCTCCTGTGCGGCCGTTAATGTATATGTGTATATAACCTGAAAGATGCAGTCGTTGGCTTCAGCCCCCACGCATATAATGCGGGGGTGTTCGCAAAAGGTGCCTTTTCACACTTGACCCAACGTCTTGGTCCTATAAAGGAGGTCATAGCGCAGCGAACTAGGCAACCAGACTATAATGCTTTATCACTTTCACTTAGCCATAGGAGTTTGACTGTGGGGCTACTGAATAGCCCTAGTGGCACAGCGCTCGCCCGAATTCGGGGCGCGTGTGTGCCTGACCGGGAAACGGCCCTTCGTTAATGCGGAAGAATCCTAAAGATTTCGGTAGGTCATCGAGTGGTTGACCAGTCTCTCGCTAGATCATGACAGTCAGTTTTCGGCTTTCTCTACTGAGGTGTTCGCCTGGCCAAACCGGGGCACAATTGCAGTAGTTCTCCTGGTGCCGCCTTAGCCGATAGAGCGGAACGTAAGGCAGCAAAACACAGGAGCCGGGCAAACCCAACATTTGACCAAAGACATGATTCGGAGCTGATGCATATAAGGCCAAACTCGCGACGCCGAACACTCCCTAAAGTATTCGCTCTTTATGAAGATGGGCCGAACAAAAGCCCTTGGTAAAAAAGCCCATAGTGTCCAGGTACGCACAAATTTCTGGCGTGGCCACATGCCAAGACGCCAGCCTCGTCCTCGGTGATAGCAAAAACCGGGGGATGTTATCAACAAGAGACAGTAAAAAAGGTTTATGCAGGGTCTTAATCTGAAAAGAATCCTTGAAACTGGTCCCTGCTGCACATCTGCGCCTGTGTCTCCGTTGTGCCGTATCCTGGACGGGTGTAGCACGGCGTTCGTCTGCAAAAGAGAGGAACTTAGTGGAAAATCAATCGTGCGAGAAATCTATGTTAAAATAAACAAAGCATAATACAAAAACATGGGTATTATTGAGCTTTATTATCGCGCGGAGCCCCTTGTATAGGGTTATGCGGCTATGAAGCCTTTGCATGTTTACGCCGAATTCGTTGAGCCATGTCCGGGGTCATTAACGACCTATGTAGGTGCTCTGAGTAGTAAAGCTGGGTAAGTGTGCGGCTGTCAAGGCAGCCGCACCATCCTACATGCTCGGGGAACACTTGATATTTCCCTTTAATGAGATGATGCCTCGTGGACCGGGCATTTTGAGTGTAAGGGATGCATAATGCGGTATTGTGTTAAAGCGGGCGAAAGCTTCACGTCCCAGTAGCGCTTGATAGCGACTTATGAATGGGGCGATGTGGAAGGTTAGCATTTCGCTTCGGAAGTTGTCGGGGGAACCGAACATAACTTCTAACGAGAGGGAACCCATACAATGGGTATCTGGGCCTGGCGTGACCCCTTTAAAGGAAGTGTTGCCATGGCGGATTATTGCTAGGTTTAACCCCATCTTGCGGATTGTGTCCTGATATAGTAAGTTTAGGTCACTGCCGCCGTCCATGAGGACTTGTGTAAAGTGGAGTCCGTCAATTATCGGATCTAAGACCAAGGCAGTCCGGCCTGCGTTCCGGATACCTCTAGAGTAATCTTGATGGTCAAAGGTGATTGGTTGTAACAACCAGTGGCTGGATTCCTCTGGGACGGGCCGTATGGCGCGTATCTCCGTAGGCGCCAATCTGTTTTTCCTTTTGTCACATGAAGTGAATTTACTGTTTTGACTTCTTGTGGGAACCTCTTTTGTTCTCCGGTGTTCTGCTTATGGGATTCACCGTCATCCTCGCTTGGTATGTCAAGCCCCTTGTGTTCCGCGCTGAGTTTGCCGCATTGCTTGAAGACCCAACAATCTTTGTGGGTATGGTTTGCCGGCCTCCCGGGGGTACTGTGGATTTGACATATTTTGTCCAAGATTTTGTTGAGGTTAGATAGCTCGCCACTGTCATCTGTGGGAGGCGGCTTTTTCCGATTTTGCCGAGAGCTTTTGAATCCGGCGTTGACTGCCGTGCTCTTCGGGCTGTTATCCTTGATCCGGCGCTGTTCCTTGCTACGGCGCGGTTTCCTGTTTCCATCTCTGAGTTCGGATGTACTTGGGTCGCTGGTGCTGCTCCTTGCCAACCAGCTATCCTCTCCTGTGCAAAGGTGGGTCATGAGGCTTGTCAATGCGTCCATTGTGCTTGGCTTTTCTTGGCCGAGGTGTCTGGCGAGCCATTCGTCTCGGACGCTATGTTTGAAAGCTGCTAGGGCTTCGGCGTCCGGACAGTCGACTATCTGATTTTTTTTCGTAAGAAATCTGTTCCAGAGTTTCCGGGCTGACTCTCCGGGTTGTTGAGTTATATGACTTAGATCGTCTGCATCTGGTGGTCGGACATAGGTCCCTTGAAAATTTGCCCGAAAAGCATCCTCGAGCTCTTCCCAACTGCCTATGGTGTTTTCGGGAAGGCTTTTAAGCCAATGCCGGGCTGGCCCTTTGAGCTTGAGGGGTAAGTATTTTATGGCGTGGAGGTCATCTCCTCTAGCCATGTGTATGTGTAGGATATAATCCTCAATCCAGACTCCAGGTCCTGTTGTTCCGTCGTATGCCTCTATGCTTACGGGCTTGAATCCCGCTGGAAATTCATGGTCCAACACCGCGTCGGTGAAACATAGGGGATGTGCGGCGCCCCTGTATTTGGGTGTGCCGTGATGTTCAGATATTTGTTGTGTTGTGTTGCTTACTAGAGCTTGCTTTCTTGGCCCGTAGATGGATCTGGTTGGACCGTCTTTTTGAAGAGAATCCTTGGGCGGATAGCGTGCCGGATTGAGTGCGGCGCCCTGTGTCGCTCGATGTCGATCGTGGGGTTGTCTATCCGACCTGGTGGCTTCCTTGTTTTTGACTGTGGGGGCTCTAAGGCCTGCTCATCAAATTCCGGTAGTAATTTTCGCTTCGGATAGCTCTTTGTGTGGTGACTGTCCCCGTATTTGTGTGCGGTGTTGAGTACTTTGTCCCATCTGATTCTGAGTGCATCTTCCGCTGTTTTGAGCTTCTGCTTCTGCTTTTTCAGGCTACGCACGGTGGCGACGAGCCTTTGGTGGAGGTTCTTCTACTCGAGCAACTTGTCCGACGTGAGGTTGTCCGGACTATTATCTTCGTCGGGGACGGGTTGTTCGGTTTGTTTATCCAAGTTGCCCTGTTTGGACGTTTGCTCGATGGCATGTTCGTCATCCGCCAGTTCGCCCTGCTCTATGGCTGGGTCTCTGTCGAGGTGTGGTTTGGCGCAGCGCTTATGCCGCCGCTTTGATTGCTTTTCGAGGGAACGATCCCTCGTTGCGCCCTTTTGATCCTCGTCGTCATTTCTTTTAGGTGTGTCCACCATGCATACATCGTGTGATGAGGTGCTTGTCCGGTGCCCTATAGACGCTGGTTCTTGTTTGTCGCCTTCATCAGCGTCCATACCGTCGATGTCTTCAGAGTCGAAGTCGAGCCTGTTGGTTAAATCATCGAAAGTGGCTACGAAGTGGGTGGTGGGTGGGTTTCGAATTTCTTCGTCGTCCGCATCCCAACCTTGCTGACCATAGTCCGGCCAGGCTCTCCTGACAAAGAGAGAGACTTTAGTGAATTCAGGATGTCGCCAAAGGGCGAGTGCTGAAAGACGTCCGCGGCGGTGAACTCCATGATCGGAGCCCAACTGGGTTCGATCGGAAGGGGTGCGGAAGATTCGGAGTCCGGAAAGGAGTCCGGCATCTTGGAGTCACAGGCCTCGCAAAGGACTAGGCTGGTATTCAGCTCGATCGCCGTAGAGATTGCAGCTTCCGGGGCGGCGTCCAACCGTCCGTCCCTCATCGGCGCGGTCGGCTCCGAGCTAAGGGTCAGAGCGGACACCTGAGTGGCGCTCTGAGCGCTGTCAGGCGGCAGAGCTAGATCATGCCCATCATGACAGTGCGGCGCGCTCGGCTGTGGCTCGAATCCGTCAAAGATCAAGTCCCCACGGATGTCAGCCGTGTAGTTTAAACTTCCAAATCTGACCTGATGGCCAGGGGCGTAGCTTTGGATCTGCTCCAGATGGCCAAGCGAATTGGCCCATAGTGCGAAGCCGCCGAACACGAAGATCTGTCCGGGGAGAAAAGTCTCACCCTGGACCGCGTCGTGGTTGATGATCGAAGAATCTATCGGGCCTAAAGGTGACGACACAGAGGAACTCTCAATTAAAGCACCAATGTCGGTGTCAAAACCGGCGGATCTCGGGTAGGGTGTCCCGAACTGTGCGTCTAGGCGGATGGTAACAGGAGACAAGGGACACGATGTTTTTACCCAGGTTCGGGCCCTCTCGATGGAGGTAAAACCCTACTCCTCCTTGATTAATATTGATGATATGGGTAGTACAAGAGTTGATCTACCTCGAGATCAGAGAGGCTAAACCCTAGAAGCTAGCCTATGGTATGATTGTTGTTCGTCCTACGGACTAAAACTCTCCAGCTTATATAGACACCGGAGAGGGCTAGGGTTACACAGAGGCGGTTACAATGGGAGGAGATCTTCATATCGTATCACCAAGCTTGCCTTCCACGCCAAGGAAAGTCCTATCTGGACACGGGACGAAGTCTTCAATCTTGTATCTTCATAGTCCGGGAGTCTGGCCAAAGGTCATAGTCCAGCCATCCGGACACCCCCTAATCCAGGACTCCCTCAAAGATCTTAGTCTTGTTTTGGGGTATGAAGAAATGAAACGTGTAACTTAGGGTTTTCCAAATCCCGAGAGGTTTCTTGATTTTGATTTAGAAGAAATTTATATGTTTTGTGTGGTAAACTGCACTGGGAATCCTTATATTCCCAACTATCTAAAGAGAAGAGAACAAATAGAATATGAAGAGAGTACTAATGAAAGGGAAAATATTTCCCAATACCCTCCTAGTGTTTATTATGAAGAATCAGGTAACAAGGAGGAGCTTCCTATCCAATCAATCTCTTCAACAGGAAGCTTGAAAAAATTATTTAAACCCACACAAGATGTGGTCAAGAAAAAGAAAAGAAGAAAGAAGAGAGGTAAAAAGGTATCTCTCCCTAATAATGTTGCTCCTATCACCATTGTGCCTCATGAAAGTGAATCAAATATGTTGATGGAAGATGATGATATTGAGTATGATTTTGTGATACCAACTAATTTTTGTAATGATTATGATTGGGAAGACAATGATGTCCCTTATGATCTTGAAAATCTTTTTAGCACTTGCTTGGAAGAATATGATAATAATGTTTGCTATACTATTGGTGCCATTCATGCTATTGATAAGAATGATTGTGATGATATGCAAAATCACAAGCTTGGGGATGCTATGTTTAATGAATATGACATGTTTGAAGATTTATTTGCTGGAATTAATGCTTATCCTAAGCTTTGGGATGCTTTGCATAATGAATGCGATCCTTTGATTCCTTCTACTTTCGGTAAGAAAATTTATTATGATGATAGCATGCCTCCTGTTTATGATGATTACAATGATGAAAGTGGGTTTGGAAGAGTGTCAACTCTAGGTAGTAGTGATCCCACTATTTTTGAGGGTGTTGAATCTTATTACAATATTGATGAAAGTGGATTTGGAGAGGTCATGGCTTTATTTAGTGATACATCCGCTATTTTGGAAGAGGTTTCAATTGACTATGACAATAAAGTTGCAATCTATGATGATTATTATGATGACATGTATGCCATAAAGAGCAATAAATCTTCCATGCTTGTGCATCATCAAAAGAGTGATGTATGTGATAGTTACGTTGTTGAATCTATTCATGATGTCTCTAAAAATTATTATGAGAGAGGAACTTATGCTCTTACATATCTCAATAATATCAAGTTTCTTCTCTATGTGTTGATTGTTTTGAAGTTACACTTGTTTTGGGTCCCTATGATAGCTGATTCTTGTTCCCATAAGTTGTTTGCTCACAAAATACCTATGCATAGGAAGTGGGTTAGACCTAAATGTGCTAGTCATATGCTTCATGATGCTCTTGTTATGTTTCAATTCATGTCTTTTATGCAAGCATCATTGAATTCATCATGCCTAGCTTAAAAGGCATTAAAGAAAAGCGCTTGTTGGGATACCTACTGTTTTTGTGTGTTCACATGATCAAGATATTGTAATAATCATGTTTTATAGATTTTATTTCAATAAAGTTCCAAGTAAAGCCTTTGGGATAGTGTGGATGATAGTTGAATTGAATCTGTGCAAAAACAGAAACTTTTGCACTTAGTCCAGGAAATTTGAAAATTCACTGGAATGTGCTTTTCATCTGATTTATTTACAGGTGGTAGATATACAAATTATCTATGTTGTCCTAATTTTTCAGAATTTTTGGAGTAAGAGAAGTATGGTTGGAGTACAGATTACTACAAATTGTTCTGTTTTTGACAGATTCTGTTTTCAATGCATAGTTTGCTTGCTTTCTAGTTTCTATGGCTTATATTGCTCAATATAAATTGTAGAAATGATATGCTACAGTAGTCATTGTATGGAAACAATTATGAATCTTGTCTTTGACAGTACCAAAGTGAAATGGTTTACTCTTTATCATACTAACGCATCTCACGAAGTGCCGTTAAGTTTTGTGTGATTGAAGTTTTCAAGTTTTGCGTGAGATATCAATATGAGGAGAATAAGGAGTGACAAGACACTAAGCTTTGGGATGCCCAAGGCACCCAAGGGTAATATCCAAGCAACTAAGCTTGGGGATGCCCCGGAAGGCATCCCCTCTTTCGTCTCCAACATTATGGGTAACCTCACTCGGAGCTACATTTTTATTCGTCACATGATATGTGTTTTTCTTAGAGCATCATTTTATTTTGTTAGGATTTGCGTTTTGTTACTTATAAAATGTTTTGCATCTTTTACTTCAATAAAAGTGTCAAGGATAGCCTTTACCGTGCTTATTTTGCAAGTCTACATGTTGTTGTTTCAAAACAGAAAGTTTATTGCTGTTGCAAAAATTCCCTAGAAAAGTCAGAATATGATAAAATGTTGAAACTTTTTGCACAGTAAGCTCTGATAAATTTTCTACAGTGTGGTAAATTTTTAGAGTTTTTGGAGTTAGGGAAGTATGATGAATCTTGCATTCTTTACAGAATGTACTATTTTGGCAGATTGTTGTTATGTTTGCATTGTTTGCTTATGTTTGCCTGTTTAGTGATTATATTCGAGGATAGGAGTATTAAATATGCAGAGGAATTTAGTATGCAATGTTGAATAATAATTTTAGTGATTTTCTACAGTAGAGAATGATAAAGTTTTTGCATTGGTTTATACTAACTTATCTCACGAGTTCTTGTTGAGTTTTGTGTGGATGAAGTCTTTGAGATTTAGGGAAACTATGATATAAAAGGAATTAAGGATACACAAAATCTCAAGCTAGGGGATGCCCAAGGCATCCCAAGATAATATTTCAATAAGTCGCAAGCACCTAAGCTTGGGGATGCCCCGGTAGGCATCCCACCTTTCTTCTTCAACAGTTATCGGTTAGTATCGGTTGAACCTAAGTTTTTGCTTCTTAACATGATGTGTGATATTCTTGTAATGTCATTTTATTTTGTTTTTTCTTGCTGTTTTAATAAAATACTTAGATCTGAAACTTTTAAATAAGAGAGAGTCCTCACATAGTTATCTATTTACTTAACTACCCGCATGATCTTCACTTATATCCTTTTGGAGTAGTTTGTCATTTACTTTTGTGCTTCACTTATATCCTATGAGTAAATTATTGAATAAATTGAATGTCATGAAGTTGAAATCATATGATGCCTAGTGGGAGCGTCACATTGGGTTTAGAACGTGAAATCATTTGAGGCCTGACAATCACAATACTGGTCATACAAGCAATTCAAGAATAATTTGTATAAGGAAGAGAACTTTCACATGCAAATACACTATCTTGGAAATCTTTTGTGATTGTGAGCCCCCATCAAAATATTATATGCCAAAATTGTTGACGTTGGACAAGGAAGACAATGTAATGATTTATGTTTGTTCATATTCACATAGAAGTTATATTGTCATGGATCCTTCAACATGTGGTGCTTGCCCCCCATCTTTGCTAGCCAAAAATTCCGCACCAAGTAGAGATACTACTTGTGCATCCAAAAACCCTTAAACCCAAATCTTATTTTCAAGTGTCCACCATACCTACCTAAGGATTGAGTCAGATCCTTCAAGTAAGTTGTCATCGGTGCAATAAGGCAATAAAAATTGCTTCTAAAAGTGTGAGATCATTTAGTGTAAGAGAAAATTGAGCGTTGTACAAACTTTTGATGGTGAAGAATAAAAGCGACAAACTGCATAATAAAGGTTGCCATCACAAGGGGCAATATATCGTGACGTTCTTTTGCACTAAGGGGTTGAGCATACAAACATAAAAGCGCATGGCAACCTCTGCTTCCCTCTGCGAAGGGTCTATCTTTTACTTTATGTATTTACTTTTATGCAAGAGTCAAAGTTTTTCTCTCTATTCCTTTTTATTTTTCTCTTTTGGCAAGCATCATGTTGTGAGGAAAGATCTAGGCACATATGGCCAGTTGAATATGGGTAGCATGAGTTATTATTATAGACATCCCTTGAGGTGAATACGTTGGGAGGCAAAACAACAAGCCCCTATGTATGTGGAGCTCTTACTTAAACTCTGTTGAATAAGGTTGAAACGTTTTGCTCATGTGTATGCGGTGAGTGTAAGCAATCATAGAAGACTATATGATGGTTGAGTATGTGGAGCTCTTACTTAAACTGTGTTGAATAAGTTGAATTTCAATTGCTTGGTGACTGAGAACATAGGTTGTTGAGTTTCAAGAGAGTTCATTGTTTGAACCTTAACATGTGAATTGGTTACTACTATAACATGAGAAGTTTTATAAGAAAGAGTTGTTGTTATGATGCTTGAAAAAGTGATTGAAATTATCATTCATCAAACTTATGCACTTTTCTAGCATTCACACTTCATAAATTATTTCTTTTATCATTTACCTACTCGAGGACAAGTAGGAATTAAGCCTGGGGATGCTGATACGTCTCCAATGTATCTATAATTTATGAAGTATTCATGCTGTTATTTTATCATTCTTGGGTGTTTTACAATCATTTTATAGCAACTTCATATCATTTTTTGGGACTAACCTATTGACCCAGTTCCCAGTGTCAGGTGTTGTTTTTTGGTTGTTTTTTACATCGTAGGAAATCAATATCAAACGGAGTCCAAACACAACGAAACTTTATAGAGATTTTTTTGGACCAGAAGGAACACAATGGGCCTGAGCTGCACCTACGGGGGGGGGGGGGCGAGGGGGGAACAACCCACCAGGGTGCGCCAGGGCCCCCGCATCCCCTCTTTCCACTATAAATTCCCAAATATTTCGAAACCCTTCGGGGTTGACCTAGATCAGAAGTTCCGCCGCCGCAAGGCTCTATAGCCACCGAAAACCAATCTAGACCCCGTTCTGGCACCCTGCCGGAGGGGGGAATCATCTTCGGTGGCCATCTTCATCATCCCGGCGGCCACCATGATGAGGAGGGAGTAGTCCACCCTCGGGGCTGAGGGTTTGTACCAGTAGCTATGTGCTTGATCTCTCTCTCTCTCTCGTGATCTATATCATGGGCTTTGTTAATATAGTCGGATCATATGATGTTTCTCCCCTCTATACTCTTGTTATGATGAACTGGATCTTTACCCTTCAAAGTTTTGTCTTGTCGGATTGAATATTCAGAGATGAGAACACATGATATATGTCTTGCAATATGAATACTTGAGGTGACAATGAGGTAACCTATTGATTCAATTGATATGTGTTATGGCATTCAACTCGCGGATTCCCGCGGTGATATTGGGGTAATCTATGCATAGGGGTTGATGCATGTTTTTCTCCGATGGAAACTTTGGGGTCTCTTTATAGTTCTTTGTGTGGATTGAGTATTATCATTGTTCAAGAAATCGGTAACTGGTAGCTGCTCGGTCAGCTTGGGAGTAGTGATTAATTGGTGAATCAACCTATTAAATAGAATTATTGGTCGACCATTAATTGGTAGATTAAATAGGAATTGCCAACATATGTCTAGTTTTTTTATGTATTATACCATACTCTCATGCTCTCAACTATGTAATATACCAAAATATGCCACTATTTGTTTAATCCGTAGCTATTGAGGAGCGAGAGGGGGATGGGAGGGGTTACAAGAAAAACAATTAGGCTTTGTTTGCCTAGAAGTTAATGGGTCAGAAACGATTAATCGACCTAACAACTGATTAATTGGTCTAACTGGGCAATTAATCAGCTTGGCAAGTTAACATGATGAATAGGTGTTATTCGATTCGGTCACCCCATGAGTAGCGATTAACTGGCATGTTAACTAATTAATCAGATGAATTCTTGAACAATGAGTACTATGAATATGAATTTTCTTTGGTGTTATTCTAGTACGAACTCTAGGATATATAGAACGGAAATAATAGCTTTGTGTTATTTTAGTACGAACTCTTGAATAGATCAAACGGAAATAATAGCTTTGAGGTGGTTTCATACCCTACAAACAATTCCTATCTTTTGTTCTCCGCTAATAGGAACTCGGGAGTGATTCTTTGTTGCACTTTGAGGGATAATCATATTATCCAACTAGGTTAGCATTTTTGAGAGGTTGCACTAGCGAAAGTACGGACCCTAGGCCTCATTTTTAAGCATCGCAACACCGTTTTTGTGCCCGTTTACTATTTTCTACCTTGCTGTTTTTATTTATTCAGATTATAAAATTATATTTCTACCATCCATATTATACTTTTATCACCATCTCTTCGCTGAGCTAGTGCACCTATACAATTTGCCATTGTATTGGGTGTGTTGGGGACACAAGGATTTCTTGTATTTGGTTGAAGAGTCATTTGAGAGAGACCATCTTCATCCTACACCTCCCACAGATTGATAAACCTTAGGTCATCCACTTGAGGGAAAATTGCTACTTTCCTACAAAACTCTGCGCTTGGAGGCCCAACACGTGTCTATAAGAATAAAGTTGCATAGTAGACATCAGATGGCGAGAGCGAGGAAGCGGCTATAGCTTAGGAAGGAAGGAAGTAAGGAAGGAGGAAACAGGGGAAATGTGACTTGTGGTCGTGGAGAAAAGGGGGTGGGGAAGGGGGGAGGGGGAGGGGTAGATATTTTGGTGGTAGGCCAAAATTTTGGACATGTGGAGGGAAACTTTGCACGCGGTGCCGCCGGACCATTCATTTTGAATGATTGTGTGCATCGCGAATGATTCTTCTGCTTTACGTGCATGGATGAGTTTGATAATTCAAATATTGGTGGAAATTTCCCTGGGTACGTCATTGCATAATATAACATCGCTTGCTAATTTGGGCACACAAAAGAGCGTAGAGCAGACAGACCACACTTACTGAATCTAGCAATTTTAGTAATTAAATAGAGCTAGTTGACCTAAACATTGCTCTAACAAAAGACCAGCATTAAAAACAAAGCCTAAGTACGCATAATTTTAACAAATACGCCTCCGTGCTAGCCTATGCATCACCGGTATGAGATGAGACGTCGATGACTTGTCCTGGCGACATGCCGCCGTTGGTGGACTCTGCATCACCCCTGCTGAAGTCGATTGCGTCCTCATCCTCGTCCCCGTCCTCGGTGCTGCCCTCAAGGTTGTAGTACTCATAGTAGTGGTTGCCCAGAGCTTGTGTTGGTACTCTGTCGGTGTCAAAACCGGCAGATCTCGGGTAGGGGGTCCCAAGCTGTGTGTCTTAGGATCAATGGTAACATGGACACGGGATTTTACTCAGCTTCGGGCTCTCTCGAAGAGATAATACCCTACATGCTGCTTGATTTACTTTGATAAGTATAGGGGTTACAAGAGTTGGTCTACCTCGAGATCGTATGTTGTGGTCTAAACCTGAGGGTATGATGAATAATGTCATGATGATCTATCGACTAGCCTAGCCTCGGCTTATATAACATACCGGAGGCCTTGGATAACAAGAGTCCTAGTCGAATACGTAGGTGGAGAGGAGTCCTTGTCTTGATCATCAGGTCTTGTGGAATATCCCTTGTATGCGGCATGGGCTGTCCGAACTGGCCCATGAGTGAACTGCCATGGGGGTCCTCGGCCATGGTCGGGAGACGACATGAACCAGTGTTCAAGTTGGGGACACTCCTCGGTTATTCCGAACTGTTCTTCATCTTCGGTCGCTGGTCTTGAAAACTAGTTCAACAATTCCTTGTTATTTTCTATGCCACACCTTGGGTTTGAAGTTGTTCCCGTGCGGTGGCGTCCTCTTGCATCCGAGCTCCAACGCCGGACTGCATTCGAGGTATCTCTTGCAGCCGAGCACCAATGTCGGACTATATCCGAGCTCCAACGCCGGACTGTATGCAAGCTCCAACACCGGACTATATCCGAGGTGTCATAGATCACCTTGGCTTGAAAAAGTTTAAAGGAGGTTATCCGAGCTTAATGTTGAAAAGTTCTCTATGGAGCCAGTCGCTCGCAGCTGAGCTTTATGCCAGACTGCTTCCAAGGTGATGTACCACCTCGGGCTCGGGTTGATTTTTTGTGGATTTTATTTCCGATTGATGGAATTTATTTACTGACAAGATATATAGCCAGTAGCCCTCAAGGTGTGTGTCGGCCTAAAATCTGAGATGCACCTGAAGGATAAAATCAAACCGCTGACCCAAGTAGCCCCTGAGACTCAGGTCGATTAGTCAAATCGGCCTGAGGATCAATTCCCAGCTCGGCAGCATACTTAGGAATAGAAACGATGTGTAATATATTAGGGGAAATAGTGATCGGGGAATAGGCCCTTGAGAGAGGGTCTTGAGAAGTTGTTGTAATATATTAGCTTGATGTCGGATAGGTCACGATGGTACCTATTGTTGTCCGAAGATGCGTTTGCCCATAGCTTGGTCAAGCCGAACACTTGTCACTATGAATTTTCTGCATTGAATATACAAAGCAGTAGCCCCCAAGCCACTGGTCGGGTGGCAACACTAGATCAGGGGGATCGATGTGCCCTTTAATATTCGTAAATGATAAGCGCGTATCCTAGTAGCCCCCGAGCCTTAATGTGGGCAAGGGTGGCAGATTAAGGATCGATATCTGTTTGACAGAAAATTTTGTTGTGTTTAACACAAACTTCTCGGAAATAGAATAAATATCTCATAAAGGAGTTAGAGCTAACAAAATCCGGGCTCGCTAAGGTCGGACTCAAGGGGCTTAATAGATAGGAAATCAATCCCAATAAGGAACTATGAGAGCGTTATGTCAGCTGCTCGGTTGTCTCAAAGAGACTGTGCCATTGACTCTTTTAAAAGATTGGCTGTGAAAAAAATTGATTTTTGCTCACAATTTATCTGTAATGATTCTATGTACCCAAGTACTTTACATCATTAATGCTCGGATCCGCATTGTACAAAACTTTGTTGACCGACCATCAGCTTTAACCTCCTCGGCCAGTAGCCATGGAGTGTTTGTCCCACTTTATAAAGCCTTTATAATGGCAAAAGACTTATGGAAAACAAGGCAATCTGGCCATACTTTTTATAAACAAAGGTACATGGATAGATAGGTTATAAAAAATCTTCTGGGAAAATAGTTCCCTTATAGGTTCCTTTTTCCATGCTGTCATGTTGATTATGATCATGAAACCTCAACTCCGATCAATTTGGGAGGAAAACATTGAGGATTTAGTTGGGGTAAAGGTTCCCTAACTCTGTAGTCCACAAAAGGAACCTAGATTTTCACTTCCATCATTGCCGACCAAATATATCATTTAAGATGGTTAGCTTTCGGCTTCACCCAGTTTGAGGTACTAACCCGAATGACCCGGTAGTAACAATCACAGATGTGTTCCCTTTACCATCTAGACAAACAATCGGGAACATAGGGGTAAGCACAGGAGCCAGGAAACCCAGCTTGGCCAAAGTCTTAAGTCAAATTGATGCATATTTATGGCTTTATAACAATAATTATGGAAGGCATCCCTAGTATATCAAATACAAATGCCGATGATATGTTTATTTTGACTCTGTTGCGACTGTTTATCAGTTGAAAGTGGCCCATCGTCAGCTTCCACCCCCTTGTAGATGCTACGCGGGGTGTTTCCGCAATAACAAAACAACCCTTAGCCGACATCTCGGTACCCAAAGGCGGTTGTGTTAGCAGAAACGAGGCAATCAGATATGCGGGCTTTATAACTTTCACTTAGTTATAGGAGCTTAAAGTTGGGAGGCTAGCTAGTAGCCCCCGGTTAGTGTTCGGCGACAGCCGACGTCAAGCCATAAACACTTCGGCCATTATTAAGAATGGTTCTTCACTTAACACAATCATTGGATCGCTGACCAGTTTACGCTTATTGTGACAGTCAGTTTTCGACTTTCTCCACTGAGGTGCTTAACCATGCAAGATGGAAGCACAATCACAGTGGTTCTCCCTTTGCACACCTAGCCGAACAAAGCGGAACGTAGGAGGCAAGGACAGGAGCCGGGCAACCCAACTATTGACTAAAGACACAATTCAGAACCAATGCATATATAGCAATATCCGAGAATGTTTTTACCAAAGACTCCTTGGAGTACCTTGGCTTTTGGTGGGTTTGGTTGAAGCCTCAACCCCCCGTTAATATTGCCAATGCTTTAAAGGCATCTAGCGTTGCACTGCTCAGGAACTAGCCCCAATGTGGCGTGTATTTTGTCAACACCGAGGTGTAGTGCGGCGGGAAAGATGTCGAGCTGTGAGTTGAAAAAGATCTCCCAAGCTGAATTATTATGCAGGGTACCTCGATCATGAGGATGCCCCTCTCCCTGAAAGAAAAACATTCAAATATCTAAAAAGTGCCATAAGCTCGAAAATCCAAAAACTTATGTAAAATCTTGACGCCCGGACTAAACCGAGATTTTGGTGCTAATCCGGAAAATGGTCTTTAAAAAAAATTGTGCTTCTGTCGTGCTTTAACATGACACATCCGATCTCAAGACTTCAAGCGGGTCAGCCTATGGCTTCAAGCTCCTTATCCAGAAGGCGGAGTGCTTCTCCGAGGCCAGTTTAGCGAACTAAACTCAAGCGGCTTTAGAGAGAAGCTAGGCTATCCGGCTATTGACCATACACTCGAGTCGAAAAAAGGAGCGGTAGAAAAAGACTTTGCAACGACCAAGAAGAAAACACATTTACTATAAAACGACTCATGTAAATTTTAAGAACCCCCAGTTAACATGGGTAAGGGGAGTTTCTTTTAACAAACAATGTATGTGAGCATGGTCGAACCAAACACAAGTTAAAATTTTAAAACTTTGAGCATGAAAGTGACTTAGCTGGTTAATGTGTTCGACATTGATGAAGTGGTCCGAGCTTGATGCGGTACAAGGTTCCGTCTGAAGGAAATATGCCTTAGAGGCAATAATAAAGTTATTATTTATTTCCTTATTTCATGATAAATGTTTATTATTCATGCTAGAATTGTATTAACCGGAAACATAATACATGTGTGAATACATAGACAAACATAGTGTCACTAGTATGCCTCTACTTGACTAGCTCGTGAATCAAAGATGGTTAAGTTTCCTAGCCATGGACAAAAGAGTTGTCATTTGATTAACGGGATCACATCATTAGGAGAATGATGTGATTGACTTGACCCATTCTGTTAGCTTAGCACACGATCGTTTAGTATGTTGCTACTGCTTTCTTCATGACTTATACATGTTCCTATGACTATGAGATTATGCAACTCCCGTTTACCAGAGGAACACTTTATGTGCTACCAAACGTCACAACATAACTGGGTGATTATAAAGGTGCTCTACAGGTGTCTCCGAAGGTACATGTTGGGTTGGCGTATTTCGAGATTAGGTTTTGTCACTCCGATTGTCGGAGAGGTATCTCTGGGCCCTCTCAGTAATGCACATCACTATAAGCCTTGCAAGCATTGCAACTAATGAGTTAGTTGTGAGATGATGTATTACGTAATGAGTAAAGAGACTTGCCGGTAACGAGATTGAACTAGGTATTGGATACCGACGATCGAATCTCAAGCAAGTAACATACCGATGACAAAGGGAACAACGTATGTTGTTATGCGGTTTGACCGATAAAGATCTTCGTAGAATATGTAGGAACCAATATGGGCATCCAGGTTCCGCTATTGGTTATTGACCAAGAATAGTTCTAGGTCATGTCTACATAGTTCCCGAACCCGTAGGGTCCGCACACTTAAGGTTTCGATGACAGTTATATTATGAGTTTATGAGTTTCTATGTACCGAAGGAGTTCGGAGTCCCGGATGAGATCGGGGACATGACGAGGAGTCTCGAAATGGTCGAGACGTAAAGATCGATATATTGGACGACTATATTCGGAGTTCGGAAAGGTTCCGAGTGATTCGGGTATTTATCGGAGTACCAGAGAGTTACGGGAATTCGCCGGGGAGAAGTATTGGGCCTTATTGGACCATACGGGAAAGAGAGGGGCTGCCTAGGGCAGGCCGCGCGCCCCCCAAGGCCTAGTCCGAATTGGACTAGGGGGAGGGGCCGCACCCCCTCCTTCCTTCCCTTCTCTCTTCCCCTTCCTTCTCTCCTACTCCTACTAGGAAAGGAGGAGTCCTACTCCCGATGGGAGTAGGACTCCCCCCTTGGGCGCGCCTCCTCCTCCTTGGCCAGCCCTCCCCTTGCTCCTTTATATACGGGGGCAAGGGGGCACCCCATAACACACAAGTTGATCTACGGATCGTTCCTTAGCCGTGTGCGGTGCCCCCCTCCACCATATTCCACCTCGGTCATATCGTCGCGGAGTTTAGGCGAAGCCCTGCGCCAGTAGAACATCATCATCGTCACCAAGCCGTCGTGCTGACGAAACTCATCCCCGAAGCTTTGCTGGATCGGAGCTCGGGGATCGTCATCGAGCTGAACGTGTGCTGAACTCGGAGGTGCCGTACGTTCGGTACTTGGATCGGTCGGATCGTGAAGACGTACGACTACATCAACCGCGTTGTCATAACGCTTCCGCTTACGGTCTACGAGGGTACGTGGACAACACTCTCCCCTCTCGTTGCTATGCCATCACCATGATCTTGCGTGTGCGTAGGAATTTTTTTGAAATTACTACGTTCCCCAACAGTGGCATCAGAGCCTGGGTTTTATGTGTTGATGTTATATGCACGAGTAGAACACAAGTGAGTTGTGGACGATACAAGTCATACTGCTTACCAGCATGTCATACTTTGGTTCGGCGGTATTGTGAGATGAAGCGGCCCGGACCGACATTACACGTACGCTTACGCGAGACTGGTTTCACCGTTACGAGCACTCGTGCTTAAAGGTGGCTGGCGGCTGTCTGTCTCTCTCCCTTTAGTTGAACCGAGTGTGGCTACGCCCGGTCCTTGCGAAGGTTAAAACAACACCAACTTGACAAACTATCGTTGTGGTTTTGATGCGTAGGTAAGAACGGTTCTTGCTAAGCCCGTAGCAGCCACGTAAAACTTGCAACAACAAAGTAGAGGATGTCTAACTTGTTTTTGCAGGGCATGTTGTGATGTGATATGGTCAAGACGTGATGCTATATTTTATTGTATGAGATGATCATGTTTTGTAACCGAAGTTATCGGCAACTGGCAGGAGCCATATGGTTGTCGCTTTGCTGTATGAAATGCAAACGCCCTGTAATTGCTTTACTTTATCACTAAGCGGTAGCGATAGTTGTAGAAGCAATAGATGGCGTAACGACAACGATGCTACGATGGAGATCAAGGTGTCGCACCGGTGACGATGGTGATCACGACGGTGCTTCGGAGATGGAGATCACAAGCACAAGATGATGATGGCCATATCATATCACTTATATTGATTGCATGTGATGTTTATCCTTTATGCATCTTATCTTGCTTTGATTGACGGTAGCATTTTAAGATGATCTCTCACTAAAATTATCAAGAAGTGTTCTCCCTGAGTATGCACCGTTGCCAAAGTTCGTCGTGCCCAGACACCACGTGATGATCGGGTGTGATAAGCTCTACGTCCATCTACAACGGTTGCAAGCCAGTTTTGCACACGCTTAATACTCAGGTTAAACTTGACGAGCCTAGCATATGAAGATATGGCCTCAGAACACGGAGACCGAAAGGTCGAGCGTGAATCATATAGTAGATATGATCAACATAATGATGTTCACCATTGAAAGCTACTCCATTTCACGTGATGATCGGTTATGGTTTAGTTGATTTGGATCATGTGATCACTTAGAGGATTAGAGGGATGTCTTTCTAAGTGGGAGTTCTTAAGTAATATGATTAATTGAACTTAAATTTATCATGAATTTAGTCCTGGTAGTATTTTGCAAATTATGTTGTAGATCAATAGCTTGCGTTGTTGCTCTCATATGTTTATTTTGATATATTCCTAGAGAAAATTGTGATGAAAAATGTTAGTAGCAATGATGCGGATTGGATCCGTGATCTGAGGTTTATCCTCATTGCTGCGCAAAAGAATTATGTCCTTGATGCACCGCTAGGTGACAAACCTATTGCAGGAGCAGATGCAGACGTTATGAAAGTTTGGCTAGCTCAATATGATGACTACTTGATAGTTTAGTGCACCATGCTTAATGGCTTAGAATCGGAACTTCAAAGACGTTTTGAACGTCATGGACCATATGAGATGTTCCAGGAGTTGAAGTTAATATTTCAAGCTAATACCCGAGTTGAGAGATATGAAGTCTCCAACAAGTTCTATGGCTAAAAGATGGAGGAGAATCACTCAACTAGTGAGCATGTGCTCAGATTGTCTAGGTACTTCAATCGCTTGAATCAAGTGGGAGTTAATCTTCCAGATAAGATAGTGATTGACAGAATTCTCTAATCACCATCACTAAGTTACTAGAACTTCGTGATGAACTATAGTATGCAAGGGATGACGAAAACAATTCCCAAGCTGTTCGCGATGCAAAAATCGGCGAAGGTATAAATAAAAGAAAAACATCAAAGTTTTGATGGTGGACAAGATCACTAGTTTCAAGAAAAAGGGCAAAGGGAAGAAGGGGAACTTCAAGAAGAACAGCAAGCAAGTTGCTGCTCAAGTGAAGAAGCCCAAGTCTGGACCTAAGCCTAAGACTAAGTGATTCTACTGCAAAGGGACTGGTCACTGGAAGTGGAACTACCCCAAGTATTTGGCGGATAAGAAGGATGGCAAAGTGAACATAGGTATATTTGATATACATGCTATTGATGTGTACTTTACTAGTGTTTATAGCAACCCCTTGGTATTTGATACTAGTTCAGTTGCTAAGAGTAGTAACTCGAAACGGGAGTTGCAGAATAAACAGAAACTAGTTGAGGGTGAGGTGATGATGAATGTTGGAAGTAGTTCCAAGATTGATATGATCATCATCGCACACTCCCTATACTTTCGAGATTAGTGTTGAACCTAAATAAATGTTATTTGGCGTTTGCGTTGAGCATGAATATGATTTGATCATGTTTATTGCAATACGGTTATTCATGTAAGCTAGAGAATAATTATTGTTCTGTTTACATGAATAAAACCTTCTATGGTCATACACCCAATGAAAATGGTTTGTTGGATCTTGATCGTGTGATACACATATTCATAATATTGAAACCAAAAGATGTAAAGTTAATAATGATAGTGCAACTTATTTGTGGCACTGCCGTTTAGGTCATATTGGTGTAAAGCGCATGAAGAAACTCCATAAAAGATGGATTTTCGGAATCACTTGGTTATGAATCATTTGATGCTTGCGTACCGTGCCTTTTGGGCAAGATGACTAAAACTTCGTTCTCCGGAACAATGGAACAAGCTACTGACTTATTGGAAATAATACATACCGATGTATGCGATCCAATGAGTGTTGATGCTCGTGGCAAGTATCGTTATTTTCTGACCTTCACAAGATGATTTGAGCAGATATGGGTAGATCTACTTGATGAAACATAAGTCTGAAATAGTTGAAAGGTTCAAAGAATTTCCGAGTGAAGTGGAAAAATCATCGTAACAAGAAAATAAAGTTTCTGCGATCTGATCGCGGAGACAAATATTTGAGTTACGAGTTTGGTCTTCAATTAAAACAATGTGGAATAGTTTCACAGCTCACGCCACCTGGAACACCACAACGTTATGGTGTGTCCGAACGTCGTAACCACACTTTATTGGATATGGTGCGATCTATGATGTCTCTTACCGATTTACCGCTATCGTTTTGGGGTTATGCATTAGAGACAGCTGCATTCACTTTAAATTGGGCACCATCAAAATCCGTTGAGACGACGCCTTATGAACTGTGGTTTGGCAAGAAACCAAAGTTGTCGTTTCTTAAAGTTTGGAGTTGCGATGCTTATATGAAAAAGTTTCAACCTGATAAGCTCGAACCCAAATCGGAGAAGTGCATCTTCATAGAATACCCAAAGGAAACTGTTGGGTACTCCTTCTATCACAAATCCAAAGGCAAAACATTCGTTGCTTAGAATGGATCCTTTCTAGAGAAGGAGTTTCTCTCGAAAGAAGTGAGTGGGAGGAAAGTAGAACTTGATGAGGTAATTGTACCTGCTCCCTTATTTGAAAGTAGTTCATCATAGAAATATGTTCCTGTGACTACCACACCAATTAGTGAGGAAGTTAATGATGATGATCATGAAACTTCAGATTAAGTTACTACAGAACCTCGTAGGTCTTCCAGAGTAAGATCCGCACCAGAGTGGTACGGTAATCCTGTTCTGGAAGTCATGTTACTAGACCATGATGAACCTACGAACTATGAGGAAGCGATGATGAGCCCAGATTCCATGAAATGGCTTGAGGCCATAAAATCTGAGATATGATACATGTATGAGAACAAAGTATGGACTTTGATTGACTTGCTCGATGATCAGCAAGCCATGTTAAATAAATGGATCTTCAAGAGGAAGACGGACACTGATAGTAGTGTTACTATCTACTAAGCTCGACTTGTTGCGAAAGGTTTTCAACAAGTTCAAGGTGTTGAATACGATGAGATTTTCTCACTCGTATCGAAGCTTAAGTCTGTCTGAATCATGTTAGCAATTGCCACATTTTATGAAATCTGGCAAATGGGTGTCAAAACTGCATTCCTTAATGGTTTTATTAAAGAAGAGTTGTATATGATGCAACCAGAAAGTTTTTGTCAATCCTAAAGATGCTAACAAAGTGTGCAAGCTCCAGCGATCCATCTATGGACTGGTGCAAGCATCTCGGAGTTGGAATATACGCTTTGATGAGTTGATCAAAGCATATGGTTTTATACATACTTTTGAAGAAGCCTGTATTTACAATAAAGTGAGTGGGAGCACTACAGCATTTCTGATAAGTACATGTGAATGACATATTGTTGATCAGAAATAATGTATAATTATTCTGCAAAGCATAAAGGAGTGTTTGAAAGGAGTTTTTCAAAGAAAGACCTCGGTGAAGCTGCTTACACATTGAGCATCAAGATCTATAGAGATAGATCAAGACGCTTGATAAGTTTTTTCAATGAGTACATACCTTGACAAGATTTTGAAGTAGTTCAAAATGGAACAGTCAAAGAAAGAGTTCTTGCCTGTGTTGCAAGGTGTGAAGTTGAGTAAGACTCAAAACCCGACCATGGCAGAAAATAGAAAAGAATGAACAGTCATTCCCTATGCCTCAGTCATAGGTTCTATAAAGTATGCTATGTTGTGTACTAGACCTATTGTATACCTTGCTCTGAGTTTGGCAAAGGAATACAATTTTGATCTAAGAGTAGATCACTAGACAGCGGTCAAGAATATCCTTAGTGAGGATTATGGAGGTGATAAAAGAGTTCGTTGTAAAAGTTACATCGGTGCAAACTTTTACACTGATCCAGATGACTCTAAGTCTCAATCTGGATACATATTGAAAGTGGGAGCAATTAGCTAGAGTAGCTCCGTGCAGAGTATTGAAGACATAAGAATATTCGCAAAATACATACGGCTCTGTATGTAACAGACCTGTTGATTAAATTTCTCTCACGAGAAAAACATGATCATACCTTAGTACTCTTTTGGGTGTTAATCACATAGCAATGTGAACTAGATTATTGACTCTAGTAAACCCTTTGGGTGTTGATCACATGACGATGTGAACTATGGGTATTAATCACATACAGATGTGAATATTGGTGTTGAATCATATGCTGATGTGAACTAGATTATTGACTCTAGTGCAAGTGGGAGACTGAAGGAAATATGCCCTAGAGGCAATAATAAAGTTATTATTTATTTCCTTATTTCATGATAAATGTTTATTATTCATGCTAGAATTGTATTAACCGGAAACATAATACATGTGTGAATACATAGACAAACATAGTGTCACTAGTATGCCTCTACTTGACTAGCTCGTGAATCAAAGATGGTTAAGTTTCCTAGCCATGGACAAAAGAGTTGTCATTTGATTAACGGGATAACATCATTAGGAGAATGATGTGATTGACTTGACCCATTTCGTTAGCTTAGCACACGATCGTTTAGTATGTTGCTACTGCTTTCTTCATGACTTATACATGTTCCTGTGACTATGAGATTATGCAACTCCCGTTTACCAGAGGAACACTTTGTGTGCTACCAAACGTCACAACGTAACTGGGTGATTATAAAGGTGCTCTACAGGTGTCTCCGAAGGTACATGTTGGGTTGGCGTATTTCGAGATTAGGTTTTGTCACTCCGATTGTCGGAGAGGTATCTATGGGCCCTCTCGGTAATGCACATCACTATAAGCCTTGCAAGCATTGCAACTAATGAGTTAGTTGTGAGATGATGTATTACGTAACGAGTAAAGAGACTTGCCGGTAACGAGATTGAACTAGGTATTGGATACCGACGATCGAATCTCGAGCAAGTAACATACCGATGACAAAGGGAACAACATATGCTGTTATGCGGTTTGACCGATAAAGATCTTCGTAGAATATGTAGGAACCAATATGGGCATCCAGGTTCCGCTATTGTTTATTGACCAAGAATAGTTCTAGGTCATGTCTACATAGTTCTCGAACCCGTAGGGTCCGCACGCTTAAGGTTTCGATGACAGTTATATTATGAGTTTATGAGTTTTGACGTACCGAAGGAGTTCGGAGTCCCGGATGACATCGGGGACATGACGAGGAGTCTCGAAATGGTCGAGACGTAAAGATCGATATATTGGACGACTATATTCGGAGTTCGGAAAGGTTCCAACTGATTCGGGTATTTATCGGAGTACCGGAGAGTTACGGGGATTCGCCGGGGAGAAGTATTGGGCCTTATTGGGCCATACGGGAAAGAGAGAGGGGCTGCCTAGGGCAGGCCGCCCCCCCCCCAAGGCCTAGTCCGAATTGGACTTGGGGGAGGGGCCGCACCCCCTCCTTCCTTCCCTTCTCTCTTCCCCTTCCTTCTCTCCTACTCCTACTAGGAAAGGAGGAGTCCTACTCCCGGTGGGAGTAGGACTCCCCCCTTGGGCGCGCATCCTCCTCCTTGGCCGGCCCTCCCCTTACTCCTTTATATACGGGGGCAAGGGGGCACCCCATAACACACAAGTTGATCTACGGATCGTTCCTTAGTCGTGTGCGGTGCCCCCCTCCACCATATTCCACCTCGGTCATATCGTCGCGGAGTTTAGGCGAAGCCCTGCGCCGGTAGAACATCATCATCGTCACCACGCCGTCGTGCTGACGAAACTCATCCCCGAAGCTTTGCTGGATCGGAGCCCGGGGATCGTCATCGAGCTGAACGTGTGCTGAACTCGGAGGTGCCATACGTTCGGTACTTGGATCGGTCGGATCGTGAAGACGTACGACTACATCAACCGCGTTGTCATAACGCTTCCGCTTACGGTCTACGAGGGTACGTGGACAACACTCTCCCCTCTCGTTGCTATGCCATCACCATGATCTTGCGTGTGCATAGGAATTTTTTTGAAATTACTACGTTCCCCAACACCGTCCCCCAAGCCGGTCCCGAGGTGGCGGAGGAAAGAGCTCGGCACCCCGAAGTGGTGACATAGCACGGCCAATGCAAGCTGGCAGAGTGACGCCAAAGTCCCCGGTGTGGGTTAATGAAGTGATGATGAAGCCGCTGATCCAGCCAAGGTGACGTGGTATGTCGGTACGCTGACGTGATAGCGCTTCCCAACCCGGATCATTTACCTATGCACAGAAAATAGTGCAAGCCGGAGATAGTAGTAATAATAATAAATTAAAACAATTCGTAGCATAATAAATAATTTATGCAAAGTAAGTAATAAAAGTAATGGTCTGTGTGCCAAACACTCGATGAGGTAGAGCTCTCTCAGTGATGCCGAAGTCTCCGAGGCAACCGAGCATGTAGGTATGGCAATCCGACCAACAAGGTGATCACGCGAGCCGATTTATGCCGATTGGGACGACGGCATCGGTGTGCCAAAGTGACCACCTGACGCAGTCGAAGTCGATTACCTATACATGTAAAATAGTGCAGGCCAACAATAAAAATATAAATATCTAAAAATTCTCACGTAATTATTTATGAAAACTAATTTATTTAAAGAGATGTGGCCTGGCGCCGAAATTAATGTCGATGTAGGGTGTTAGCGTGATGCGGTGAAGGTGTGACAAAGCCTGAATTTGCAGGGCGGTACGAGTTCTGGATGTGGTGTTCGCCGAACTGTGTACGGAAACTGACCGAACCACCACGCGACCGCTGTTAATGCGGCCACCATTTGAGAGACCTGTATATAGATGACGGAACAAAGCAGAGTAATAATTCCTCAAGAAAAATAAACCCAAACAAGCAAAAACTACCAGGATTAATAGCACCTGGTTTATTTGTTGTAGCAATCCGAAGAAAGGTGACACCCAAAATTGGGACTCGATCCGCACACCCATTGCCCGATGGGCGATGAAGCGACAACATGGCAATGATGGCAAAGGTTGGCTCGCCGAGGCAAAGCCCCAGGTCCAGCTAATGTGATGAAGTCAGTCGGTTGGTGACACTAAAGTCATCGGAGTATGTTGATGAAGAAATAGCAAAGTTCCCGGTCCAACCGAGGTGTCAAAGCCTCCATGTCAGCCGATGAGTCGAAGCAGGTCGGTTGGTGATGCCAAAGTAATCGAAGTAGGTTTGATGAAGACATGGTGAAGCCCCTGGTCCAGCCGAGGTAACGGAGCAAGTCGGTAAGGAGATGTTGCAGCTGCCATGTCCGCTGAGGTGTTGAAGCAGTTTGGCATGATGGAGATCGGTTTGAAGAAGCAATAGTGCGGCCATGCCGACACAGGTCGTAACTTGTGACGCGGCCAATGCCGGTTTGATGAAGTGACCATGCGACGATGACGGTGTGCCTGCTCCGTGTAATCCGTGGGGCAGTGATGTTGGTGATGATTTATCCTTGGAAATTTCGAACTCTTGTTCGGCTCGCCGAGATGAGGATCCGAAGAAGTTGAGCTCGGCTCAAAAAGCGACGACGTGTCTAGCGCAGGTCGGCAGCCATGGAGCAATATTGCCGGACTGGTTTGACACCACCGTGATGGTGAAGATTACCTCAGAGGAGGCCTAAAGTTTTATGGGCACGTGTTAAGAACAACGCACAATACCCTAGAAGAAAATTCCTTTAAGAAGGTTGTCCAATATCACGTTCATAAAGAAACATGAATTCGGGTTAGGTCTGTATTCGCGTAGAAAATAGATCAAAAAATTGGTCCACCCATCGAAAGGTTCCTAGAGTTTGAACCATCGGATCGAGCTGAAATTTTGAGGGGTGGTAGATATGGGAATTGTGCAGCAGATGAAACACTTGCATCTTCCAAAGGACCTCCGACCTGGGCTCTGGAGACCACACCCTAAACTCGTCATGTTTCCCGTCCAGATTTGACAGGGTGACATCGCCAGCACGGACGACAGCTCGAGCGCTCTCGGCGTTTGCAGCCGCCGTCACAGTAGCAGCTGCAGCCGTCTCGGCTACTACAGCTGCCTTGTCGGCTGCCACAGACGCCCTCTCGGTGGAAGCGGCCGCGCTCAATACGGATGCGGTGGCACTCTCGGCGTAGGCGGTGGCGCTCGGGGGGAAGTGGCCATCATACGGGCCTTCACATAGCGTTTCCACTGTGTCATCTTTGCAAGAAGGGGGTGCGGGTATGGGGATTTGGATTCGTGGATTCGGGGGTTGTCGTCACTGGAGCAGATGAGCCGATGAAGCTTAAGGAGGGATACTTAAATAGACCCAGATATTTTCATCGCAAACGGTTCCGAGAAAAAACAACTATGTGTGATGTTGTAGATATTTTTTATCAGCTGTGAAAGACAAATTTGGAGTAAAGTGGCAATGGATAGTGTTTTAGATGTACGAGAAATTTTGTAGTACTAATACAATTGTCATCTCAAATTTTGGAAAATTTCAGGTGTCGCTTGACCTTTTAAGATATTTAAGTGATTTTCTAGCCATTTAATGACTGTAATTGAAATTTGAACTACATGTACATGCAACAACTAACCATAACAGTTTGAAAAGTCATATTTTGTGTACTTGTGTGCAATTTAATTCCATGTGCAGTAAATTAGAAGGAATTTTCAAACATATTGGTCTAATGTCTATGAAACAATTAAGCATGGAGTGCCATGGCATTTAAATTCCAAAACATTTAAAAAATATTAGAAACACATGAAACCTTGGTTGATGTAATGCCATGCCACCAAGATGATGTGGTAAAAAAATTTGGCATGTGTGACGAAAGTTTGGACGCACACCCCTCACAAACCGGAGCAACTCACTAGAAGGCTCGTGGTTCCGAGAGGGAACAATGCATGTTTGATAACGAAATGGGAGATAGCTTCCTCTTACAGCCTTCAAAGCTTTTCTACGTGTAACGTGCACTAATACAATTGTCATGTGAAAATTTGGAAAATTTAAGGGGTCATTTGACCTTTTGAAGACATTTAAGTGATTTTCTAGCCATTTAATGACTGTAATTCAAATTTGAACTTCATCTACATGCAACGGCTAACCATAACGGTTTGAAAAATCATATTTGTGTACTTGTGTGCGAGTTACGTGCAGTAAATTAGCAGGAATTTTCAAACATATTTGTCTCACGACATAGACACATGCATATTTATGCATGGAGTGCCATGGCATTTAAATTCCAAAAAATTAAAAAAATATAAGAAACACATGAAACCTTCATTGATGTAATGTCATGCCACCAAGATGATGTGGTAAAAAATTTGGCATGTTTGACGAATGTTTGGACACACACCCCTCACAAACCGGAGCAACTCACTAGAAGGCTCATGGTTCCGAGAGGGAACAATGCATGTTTGATGATGAACGGGAGATAGATTCCTCTTACGGCCTTCAAATGTTTTCTACATTCAACGTGCACTACTACAACTATAATGTGAAAATTTGGAAAATTCTAGGGGTCATTTGACCTTTTGAAGACATTTAAGTGATTTTCTAGCCATTTAATGACCGTAATTCAAATTTCAACTACATCTACATGCAATGCCTAACCATAACGGTTTGAAAAATCATATTTGTGTACTTGTGTGCGAGTTAATTCCATGTGCAGTAAATTAGAAGGAATTTTCAAACATATTTGTCTCACGACATGGACACATCCATATGTATGCATGGAGTGCCATGGCATTTTAATTCCAAAACATTAAAAAACATCAGAAACACATGAAACCTTGCTTGATGTCATGTTATGCCAGCAAGATGATGTGGTAAAAAAATTGGCATGTTTGACGAAAGTTTGGACACACACCCCTCACAAACCAGAGCAACTCACTAGAAGGCTCGTGGTTCCGAGAGGGAACAATGCATGTTTGATGATGAACAAGAGATAGCTTCCTCTTACGTCCTTCAAATTTTCTCTATGTTTAACATGCACTACTACAACTATAATGTGAAAAATTGGAAAATTCTAGAGCTCATTTGACCTTTTGGAGACATTTAAGCGATTTTCTAGCCATTTAATGACCGTAATTCAAATTTGAACTAGATCTACATGCAACGCCTAATCATAACAGTTTGAAAAATCGTATTTGTGTACTTGTGTGTGAGTTAATTCCATGTGCAGTAAATTAGAAGGAATTTTCAAACATATTTGTCTCACGACATGGACACATACATATGTATGCATGGAGTGACATGGAATTTTAATTACAAAAAATGAAAAAAATAAGAAACACATTGATACATCTCCAATGTATCTATAATTTTTTATTGTTCCATGCTATTATATTATCAATCTTGGATGTTTTATAATAATTTTATATCATTTTTTGGTACTAACATATTGTGCCAAGTGCCAGTTGCTGTTTTTTGCATGTTTTTTACATCGCAGGAAATCAATATCAGACGGAGTCCAAATGCCCCGAAACTTTACAGAGAATTTTTATGGGCCGGAAGGAAAAGAACGGGTCCTGGCTACGCCTAGGGGGTGCCCCGAGGGATGCACAACCCACCAGGGTGCGCCAGGAGGCCCAGGCGCGCCCTGGTGTGTTGTGCCCACCTCGGGTGCCCCCTGGACCGCCTCTTTGTTCTATAAAAACCCCAATATTCTAGAAACCCTAGGGGAGTCGACGAACTATTCATACAGCCGCCGCAGAGTCCAGAACCACCAGATCCAATATAGACACCATCTCAGATGGGGTTCACCACCTCCACTGGTGCCTCACCAATGATGCGTGAGTAGTTCTTTGTATACCTACGGGTCCGTAGTTAGTACTAGATGGCTTCCTCTCTCTCGCTGAATTCTCAATACAATGGTCTCTTGGAGATCCATATGATGTAACTCTTTTTGCGGTGTGTTTGTTGGGATCTGATGAACTTCGAGTTTATGATCAGTTATATCTTTTTATATCCATGATTTTTATTTGAGTTTCTTTGATCTCTTATATGCATGATTACTTATAGCCTTTTATTTCTTCTCCGATATTTGGGTTTTGTTTGGCCAACTTGATCTATTTATCTTGCAATGGGAAGAGGTGCTTTGTAGTGGGTTCGATCTTACGGTGCTTGATCCCAGTGACAGAAAGGGAACCGACACGTATGTATCGTTGCTACTAAGGATAAAATGATGGGATCTATCTCTACATAGATAGATCTTGTCTACATGATGTCATCATTCTTATTCCATTACTCTGTTTTTCCATGAACTAAATACACTAGATGCATGCTGGATAGCGGTCGATGTGTCGAGTAATAGTAGTAGATGGATGCAGGAGTTGGTCTACTAATCTTGGACGTGATGCCTATATAATGATCATTGCTTGGATATCGTCATAATTATTTGAAGTTCTATCAATTTCCCAACAATAATTTGTTTACCCACCGTTTGCTATTTTTCTCGAGAGAAGTCACTAGTGAAACCTACGGCCCCCGGGTCTTCTTTCTCATATATTTGCCTTTGCGATCTACTTTTTCCTTGCTTTTTATTTTCAGATCTATTAAAACAAAAATACAAAAATACCTTGCTACAATTTATTCTTATTTATTTTGTTTGGCGTTTGATCTATCAATCTACTAATTTTTCCTCACGTCCGTTTTGCCTATCTTGAGGCGCCGTACCTCGGAAGGGATTGACAACCCCTTTAACATGTCAGGTTGCGAGGATTTGTTATCTGTGTGCAGGGGCTGTTTACATTGTGTTGCTTGGTTCTCCTACTGACTCGATAACCTTGGTTTCATACCTGAGGGAAATACCTACCGCCGCTATGTTGCATCATCCCTTCCTCTTTGGGGAAATACCGACGTAGCTTCAAGCGACATCACACATGAAACCTTGCTTGATGTAATGCCATGCCACCAAGATGATGTGGCAAACAAATTAGCATGTTTGACGAAAGTTTGGACACACACCCCTCACAAACCGGAGCAACTCACTAGAAGGCTCATGGTTCCGAAAGGGAACAATGCATGCTTGATGAGGAACAGGAGATAGCTTCCTCTTACGGCCTTCAATTTTTTTTCTACGTTTAATGTGCACTAGTACAACTATAATGTGAACAATTTGGAAAATTCTAGGGGTCATTTGACCTTTTAAAGACATTTCAGTGATTTTCTAGCCATTTAATGACCGTAATTCAAATTTGAACTACATCTACATGCAACAGCTAACCATAACGGTTTGAAAAATCATATTTGTGTACTTGTGTGCGAGTGAATTCCATGTGCAGTAAATTAGAAGGAATTTTTAAACATATTGGTCTCACGACATGGACACATGCATATGTATGCATAGAGTGCCATGGCACTTTAATTCCAAAAAATTAAAAATGATCAGAAACACATGAAACCTTGCTTGATGTAATGTCATGCCACCAAGATGATGTGGTAAAAAACTGGCCATGTTTGACAAAAGTTTGGACACACAGCCCTCACAAACAGGAGCAACTCACTAGAAGGCTCGTGGTTCCGAGAGGGAACAATGCATGTTTGATGAAGAACGGGGGGATAGCTTCCTCTTATGGCCTTCAACTTTTTTATATGTTTAACGTGCATTACTACAACTGTAATGTGAAAATTTGGAAAATTCTAGGGTCCATTTGACCTTTTAAAGACATTTAAGTGATTTTCTAGCCATTTCATGACTGTAATTCAAATTTGAACTACATCTACATGCAACGGCTAACCATAACGGTTTGAAAAATCATATTTGTGTACTTGTGTGTGAGTTAATTCCATGTGCAGTAAAATAGAAGGTATTTCCAAACATATTGGTCCCGCGGCATGGGCACATGCATGGAGTGCCATGGCATTTTAATTCCAAAAAATTAAAATGATCAGAAAAGCATGAAACCTTGCTTGATGTAATGTCATGCCTCCAAGATGATGTGTTAAAAAAATTGGCCTGTTTGACAAAAGTTTGGACACACCCCCCTCACAAACTGGAGGAACTCACTAGACAATTCGTGGTTCCGAGAGGGAACAATGCATGTTTGATGATGAATGGGAGATAGCTTCCTCTTACGGCCTTCAATTTTTTTCTATGTTTAACATGCACTAATACAATTGTCATGTGAAAATTTGGAAAATTTCAGGGGTAATTTGACCTTTTAAAGACATTTAAGTGATTTTCTAGCCATTTAATGACTGTAATTAGAATTTGAACTACATCTACATGCAACGGCTAGCCATAACGGTCTGAAAAATCATATTTTTGTGTACTTGTGTGCGAGTTAAAAAATCATCAGACGATGTAAATATTTGGTGTTCAAAAAAGAAAATGTAAGTATCTGGCAAGACAACCGACCCCCACACGATTGTCACTCTATCTCGCGGTTGGAGGTTTGGTAGGTGAGTGGCGGGGATCATTAATCAGACACGGTTTTGGAAACCGTCAACTATTATGTTCATACATGGATTTTTCTACGGGAATCATGTGTAATTCAAACTACAATACTTGTAAATTCCGACGACCGGTGTGTGGACTGTTCCCGTCGATCTAGATTCTGGCCGCCAATAAATACTACCTTGCCCACATCGTCCTGCCTGCATTCTCATCTACATCCTCCCCTCGCTCTCTCTCTCTCTCTCTCTCTCTCTCTCTCCCTCCCTCAAATCTCTGCCATGGCACCACCGGTCTGCCCACGCGCCAACGAGGAGTCGCCACCCCCCGAGGATGCTCACTTGAATAGCAGCGACAAGGACCCCTACGCGCCGCCAGACGAGGTTGCGCTGGACCCCCCAAGTTTGGATTGGCTTTCGGGCCAATATAATTGTTGTCTGTGGAAGTCACTGCCGCCGGCTAAGAAAGCCAGGCAAGTGGCATTCAAGAAGGATATGGCGGAGGAGGAAGCCAGGTACCAGGCGGCCTGTGAAGCCCGTGATGCAGCCTGGAAAAAGGAGGCGGCAGAGCTTTGGGGGCCGTCGCGTCGTTGTGCGGAGGAGGTGTGCGAAGACGGGTACTTCACGAGGAATGTCAAAGGTGTTGGGCACCACGTTGCTGCGTGGAGGTGGGTCGATAAGCTCTAGCGTGCCACTGACGAAGTGCTCCGGTGGGTGCCCAACGAAATGGCAAGATCGTTCCCGCTTGTCTACCAACAAGAGGCAGATCAGTATGTCAAGCGCTACGAGGCAGAGGAGGTGGAGTTCTGCCTTCGCACTGGGAAGACGCCGCGCACCAAGGAGCTGCTGGTGAGGGGCTGCCAGAATACTGGCCCCAGGAGGGATTATTAGTTTTAGTATTGTTCACTTTCAATTTTATGCATTGTACCTAGTAGTTAAGTATCATCACGTATATGTGATGATATTATATATATATATTTTGTGATGAACTAATGAACAATTTATATATATATATATATATATATATATATATATATAATGAATTCCATTTTCTATCTGTTTTTGTATACTAATTTGAATTTAGCTGTTATCATCCACATATACAGAATGGAAAGCGTATATACACACATTGAAACATAACATATAAGAATGGAAAACAGAGTACACACATTGAAACAGAGGAATAAACAGAGCAGTACTATGATTGTTGTGAATACATAGCTATCCACGTCGAAACGACTCAACAAAATAAAACGCGTCCATGAGACCATGACCAGCAGGCCTTGCCTACGATAGCTCTTGGCTCTGCCTGGACTCGTTCAAGTGTTCGTCCAAGCGGTTGACACGCTCGCGGTACCTCTGGAGTGCGGTCTAGAGCTGCAAGTTGGCTATTTCATTGAAGATCACCAGCTTGAGGATGAGATGGCCATGTTCCTCTAGTGCGCCCAGGTGGGCACCTGGGCCAAGGAGGCGGTCGAGCCTACCGACCAGCGAGTTGGCATCAAGCAGGCCGCAGACAAGGCGAACGGCGCGACCCATGCAAACGGCACTATGGGCGTCCGGTGCAAGTACGATGCAGAGGGCCTCTGCCCACTCCTGGGGAGGAATGGGGGTACTGACGGGACGTGTACCCAGCTGCGACGCCGTGTCGACAGCAGGCAAGTGCCGATTGATCCGCTCTTGCTGTGCGGCGTGTCGCGCCTCTTGCTCTGTGGCGCTCCAACGGTCTCGCCGTGAGGCGAGCCACAACCTATCGACACGGACGCGCCTAGCTTGCTCTGCGGCGCGCCATCGATCATGTTGTGCGGCGAGTTGCAGCCTGTCGGTGCTGACATGCCTATCTTGATCCATGGCGCTCAAGCGCCATGCGCCAAAGGTCTGCTCAACCCTAGCAATGACGCGCATCACGGCGTCGTCCATCGCGTTGCCGGGGAGCGCCTCGGCCTCGACGGGTCGTGGCGCCTGCTCGTTTTCCTCGTTGATGAGGTTGATGGTAGAAGCGGCGCTTTGGTGGGCTGGCATGCTTGGCAAAGGTGGATGTGCTAGCTACAGGTTGTGCTTGTCGCCTTAGTGCATCGCGCGCCGCCTAGGTTTATGCGCAATATCACTGGGTGGCGGGAAACAGGTGAGGAAATGGCAGGAAACGATGGCATGTTCATAAAACGCCATCCATTAATGGAAATTTAGCATAAAAGGAACACCGAGCTAGCACAAGAAGTAGATAATGTTTAGATGAACACGAACCACACTAGGGAACCCGTCGGTGATGAATTCATTAATCGCGAATGGTTGAATACTAGCAAGCGTTTCCCCAAGATACACACGGCTTATTCCATCACAAACAGGTCAGATGGATCAACTGTATGCCACGTATCGCACATTGTCAAAAAGTAATGCGGTAGACCTTGTTGAACATGTGTTAAAAAAACAAGGACCTCGAGGTTAAATTAACTCATGGGATGGGTCATATCAGTCATTTAATTTGACAAATATGACCCAACCTATCAGTTAATTTAACATGAACATAACTTCCCATCCAATCACCCATCTGATGGCTGCTCCAGCCTGAGCACACTTAACTTGAGAGTTCTCTTACATGCGCTACTTGTGGAACAGCTAGTCCTTGCTGATATAAGATGCCTCTTCGCATCCTTATGGCGTATTCGGATGATCGCCCGCCCCCCAATGGCCAAATAGATGTTGTGTAGACAGAGCATATCACATACGTCTTATTAGAAGCAATCGTTTGTGCTATTATCGGTCTCCGGACACATTTCTGATTACAGACCTGTTTGCCACGTATCACACACATCTTGATATATTGAACCATTTCTATTCTCTTGTCTCAACGCAAACAGTTAATCCGAGTAAACCGCATGCCGTATATCGCACACACCTTGATATGGCTGACTGTTTCTTTTGTGTTGCCTAATCACAAATAGTTCATCTGAGTGAACCGTAAGCTGTATATCACACACGCCTTCATCTGGCGGCCTGTTTCTTTTGTTCTGTCACATCGCAAATAGTTAACTGAAATGAACCATGTGCCCAGCATCGCACACACAACTAAAATCTGAACCATGTTTGACTCATCCTCCATCGCAAACGTTTTGCACCTTTTTTGATGGTTTTTTACACCACCATTTGCGATTAATGCATCACACACAATTTCGTCGAAGGGTCTCTAATCATAGTGTCGCGTTAGCAGCAACCTGCAGTAGTGGCAGCCTATATCAGGATGCATATTGTGATAGCCAGGGTAGGGAACCATAGCAATGTCTGAGGTATAGATACAATCACTTCTCATAAATGGTAGTAATGTTGTGTCAACAACAGCTGGATAGCCTTTTACCATCATTGGATAGTTTTGTCCAAGGAAGAGCGAGTTTTCTCCAAGACTATCAATACTGAACCAAGGGGAAGGTGTTGGTGCTAGCACACTAGTATCCATCTTGAATACCGTGCAATGGATGTTGGAATAGTTCTGGAGAGTGTGACCATGTGAGACAATACCTGCTTCCTTAGTAGTAACATCAGCAGTGTGCTGTATACAGACAAGAAGAGGTGATCCATCAGAATAAATTGCTAGGCGCCACTGAGTATATAGGTCCTGCTTGTCCTCATGCTCGTGATCATCACTATCGTCATCTCCCCCTTGGTTATAAAAAATTTCAAGTATAGGTGGTGGAATGTTCATAGGACCTTGGAAACACAAGAAGGTTAATTAGTAAAGGGAAACTAGCTAACATGCATGCATGTGGATGAAACAATTATAATCACGGTGGAAGACAAACGTACCAAAACCATAAGGATTCCATGCAAAAACAGTGCCATGAGTGGTGGCAGCAAATACAAGAAGCTCGTATTGAATTGCATCACAGTACTCATCCATGTACAGAAATTGATTTTTGAGCAATATCCATCGAGGCGTGGAAGTAAGGATGGCAACAAGCTTGTCAAAGATAGCAACAACATGATAGTTCCTGTAATTCCAAGAGCTGTTGGGAACTCGACAAATTGCTATCTTCCATAGACGACAGTCACCATGATCGTATTTGAACGTAAGTAGATCATATGTGTGCTCAACCTCAGGGAACTCTAAGATTTTTGGAAGTGGACTCCGCTGACGAGTGTACACATTCACAAGTTCCCACTCGCAGTTGTACCCAATATAAACAGCCCAATCTCAATGTCTGCCCAGGCCTTACCCTTAAGCGATGGCATCTTAACATCACACGTATCATTATCAAGTGACATCAACTTGCACAAGGCAAGACTTCCGTCGTTCGTGCGCCAGCGAGCAGGGTCATGGGAAGAAGATAGGGGAGATCAAATCGATCTTGGACCCTTGGGTTCTTTGTAATGATGTTATTAGTTGAGTCAAGAATGGTCTTCAACAAACCTGCCATGCTAGCCGAGGTGATGCCGTCGCACCGATCAATGAGTTCCTCCACCACGTCATCTTTAAGATCGTAGCAAGAATAATGGGGTCATTTCCAGCCTATTCCCTCCATGGAGAAGATGATCGAACAATGGCAGAAGGAAGGGTGAAGCCAAATGGAGGGAGGAAGAGCATGCAACGGTGTTTCCAAATCGAGAGGGAAAGTCGAAGAGGTGGTGGACGGTTGCCACGGTACAGGAAGAGGTGACCCGACCTACATAGACGTCCGTTCGGAAATTGTACAAAAGGACTCGTCGTTGTCTCACTAACATGTTGGAACGGGAGCACATGTCAACAAAACATGGTGTGTCATTTCTCGTGCAAAATGCAATCTGGTCGCGTTGGCCCGAGGTGTCGCATTATTTCTTGACATTATTTTTTAATGACTTGTCGTTCAGTTTTGAAGCACGACTAACTGGTACTATATGCAGAGAAAATATAAACTACTCTACCACTAGTCCACCTCTAGTACTAGTATCAAAAAAGATATATAGGCTGGAGCTTTAGCGCTTGCTTGCTAAGGGCTGCCCACTAGCTTCTCACACTATCACCCTCTCTCCATATCTAAAAATGACGGTGGTGCCCCTCTCTCTCCCTCCTCACCGGTGGTCACGGATCCGCCGGGGAAGAAAAGGACATGCAGCATTGACGCACTCATCATCGGTGAGCAAGGTCACGCACTGATGACAAGGTCATCCTCTCATACCTAGAGCCAGCGCGAGATGGCCTCCGTCCCCAAGCTCACTGCCATAGTGTGTGCAGAAGACGACGACCAGGAGAGAAGCCACTTCCCGCCGGCCCTCAGGTATGCTACCCCTTTTTGAACCATACCCTTGTTCTATTGCCCCATCTGCCATGTCGCTGCATGTGGATCTTTTTCCACTCCACCATCTTCCCAATTTGCTATCCTCTGCTCTGTTGGTCATGCAGACGAAAACCTTAATTTGCACTATTAAAGGAAACCATACTTCATGCAGGCTAATCCATGTCTGGGTTGAATAAGGAATGGAAGGGAGAAAGTACTGTCGAAGAGACTAGGCATCGAACCCGCATCTAGGTTGAAAAGGAGAAAATCAGTAGCTAAGGAACAGGTCTCGTGTCTCTTGGTTCAAAAAGGGTGAAAACGGTAGAAAGACATGGCAACGCAATAGAGAATGACCAGGTCGATCGGTTTGTTGTCCTTGCATAGGAAAAAGATGGCTAAAGAGAACAAAAGTGGGATGTAATCCACACATGCTGCCTGGATATTTATTGCTCTGGGAAACCATACCTCCCTCACCACTCTATGCGTCCATGGAGGTGTATCGTACTGGTGCGCCCACTATCTGAATGGGCCTCCAATGCTCTTATTGCCACTTTTTTGCTGTTAGTATAATGTTAGTGCTAAAGTCAAGCAATGCTACTGCTAAAGTGATGCCACATTTAACTAATGTCGCACTCAGTCTAATGCCACCGAGAAATTTAAGCAATGTCGTTTAATGTCACTGGATTATTTCAAGGTTAGCTGTTGATTGTGGATGCACTACTAGGGAAAATCTTATAGGCAGACACTTACTAGTAGCGTGGGTTTATACCCCTCGCTACTGCTACTTACTAGTACCATGAGTTCTTACCCCACGCTACTACTAAGTTGATAGTAGTAGCACGGGTTTTCCCCCTCACTACTACTAAGTGATTTCCACCATGCCTCCCTGGACCAGCCGTAGTACTAGTGCCGGTTATAAACCCACGCTACTACTAAGTTGATAGTAGTAGCGCGGGTTTTAAACCCGATGCTACTACTAAGTGGTCTCCTCCGTGCACCCCGGGACAGGCCATAGTAGTAGCGTGGGTATAAACCTAGCGCTACTATTATCAACCCGCCGACACATGTATAAACATAGCGCACGGAGGCCCAATCCCAGACCCACACACTCTCTCAATTTCACTTCTCCCTCCCACCTGCGACACCCTTCCTCGCCCACCGCAATTGTCGGCCTCGCACCTTGACGTCTCCCTCAAATTCGGCGACCTCCTCTTCCACCATAGCCCCTCCATCCTCCTCCTCCTCCTTTGCTGCCCCTCCTTCCTCCTCCTCCTCCTCCTCCTCCTCCTCCTCCTCTGCTATGATGGCCAGATCTCTGATGGACGTAACCCATGGTGTCATCTAGGGTTTTGGCTCCAACTCCAGCGGTCACCGGTGAGTTGTTGCACCCACTGAGGGAGTTCCGGACTAGGGGGTGTCCGGATAGCCGAACTATCATCATCGGCCGGACTCCCAGACTATGAAGATACAAGATTGAAGACTTCGTCCCGTGTCCGGATGGGACTTTCCTTGGCGTGGAAGGCAAGCTTGGCGATACGGATATGTAGATTTCCTACCATTGTAACCGACTCTGTGTAACCCTAGCCCTCTCCGGTGTCTATATAAACCGGATGGCTTTATTCCTTAGGACGAACAACAATCATACCATAGGCTAGCTTCTAGGGTTTAGCCTCCTTGATCTCGTGGTAGATCCACTCTTGTAACACACATCATCAATATTAATCAAGCAGGACGTAGGGTTTTACCTCCATCAAGAGGGCCCGAACCTGGGTAAAACATCGTGTCCCTTGTCTCCTGTTACCATCCGCCTAGACGCACAGTTCGGGACCCCCTACCCGAGATCCGCCGGTTTTGACACCGGCATTGGTGCTTTCATTGAGAGTTCCTCTGTGTCGTCACCGATAGGCTCAATGGGTTCTTCGACCATCATCAATGACGCAGTCCAGGGTGAGACCTTTCTCCCCAGACAGATCTTCGTAGTCGGCGGCTTCGCACTGCGGGCCAATTCGCTTGGCCATCTGGAGCAGATCGAAAGCTACGCCCCTGGCCGTCAGGTCAGGTTTGGAAGTTTGAACTTCACGGCTGACATCCGCGGGGATTTGATCCTCGATGGATTCGAGCCACAGCCGAGCGTGCCGCACTGTCACGGCAAGCATGATTTAGCTCTGCAGCCGGACAGTACCCTGGAGGCCGCACTCGAACTCGCTTCGATCTTCAATTCGGAGCCGGCTGCGCAGATCGAGGACGGATGGCTAGACACCGCCTCGGGGGCTGCAACCTCTACGGCGATAGAGCCGAGCACTGACCTTGTCCCTCATAAAGCTCGTGACTCCGAGGTGCTAGACTCCTTGCCGGACTCCGAATCTCCCGCGCCCCCTCCGATCGAATCCGATCGAGCGCCGATCATGGAGTTCACCGCAGCGGACATCTTTCAACTCTCACCTTTCGGTGACATCTTGAGTTCACTAAGGTATCTCTCGTTATCAGGAGAGCCCTGGCCGGACTGCGGTCAGGACGGTTGGGATGCGGACGACGAAGAAATTCAAAGCCCACCCACCACCCACTTGGTAGCCGTTGTCGACGATCTAACCGACATGCTAAACTATGACTCCGAAGACATCGACGGTATGGACGACAATGCCGGAGACGACCAAGAACCAGCGCCTAAAGGGCACGGGAAAGCCACCCCAACTCATGACGTATACATGGTGGATACACCAAAAGGAAGCGATAATGAGGAAAAATGGGACGTGGCGACTGACAACTCCCCCAACAAACAACCAAAGCGGCGACGCAAGCGCCGCCCGAAGACCAGCATCGATAAAAACGGACCCATACGGACCCGGCCCTAGAGCAGGGCGAAGCAGTGGACGACGCACATGTCAACAAGTAGCCAGCCGGACATGAACTGGACAAGCAACCCATCCCCGGCGAAGATGATCTCACATCACCAGAGCATATGAATCTTCATAAAAGGCTCATCGCCACTGCAAGAAGTTTGAAGAAGCAAAAGCGGAAGCTCAAAACAGCGGAGGACGCACTCAGAATGAGATGGAGCAAAGTACTCAACAGCGCAGATAAACATGGCGCTAGTCACCACACAAAGAGCTACCCGAAGCACAAGCTGTTGCTCGAATTTTACGAGGAGGCCTTAGAGCCCCCGCAGTCAAAAAAGAAAGAAGCCGCCTGGCCGGATAGACGACCAGATGACAGGCCAAGAGCAACAAGGGGCGCCGCACACAAGCCGGCACACGATCAGCATAAAGATCCTCGGAAAAGGGACGACCCAGTCAGATCTATTTATGGGCCAAAAAAGAAGACTCCAGGAAGCAACATAACCCGCCGAGCATTCAAAGACAACGGCACACCCAAATACAGGGGCGCCGCACACCCACTATGTTTCACCGATGAGGTACTGGATCATGGATTTCCAGCGGGATTCAAACCCGTAAACATAGAAGCATATGACGGAACAACAGACCCCGGAGTCTGGATTGAGGATTACATCCTACACATACATATGGCCAGAGGAGATGATCTCCATGCCATAAAATACCTACCCCTCAAGCTCAAAGGGCCAGCTCGGCATTGGCTTAAAAGCCTCCCAAAAATACCATTGGAAGTTGGGAAGAGCTTGAGGATGCGTTTCGAGCAAACTTTCAGGGGACCTATGTCCGCCCTCCGGATGTAGACGATTTAAGTCACATAACTCAACAGCCCGAAGAGTCAGCACACAAATTCTGGAACAGGTTCCTCACTAAAAAGAACCAAATAGTAGACTGTCCGGACGCTGAAGCCTTAGCAGCCTTTAAACACAACGTCCGAGACGAATGGCTTGCCAGACACCTCGGCCAGGAAAAACCAAGAACAATGGCCGCACTAACAAGCCTCATGACCCGCTTTTGCGCGGGGGAAGACAGCTGGCTGGCTAGATGCAGCACCAGCGACCCGAGTACATCCGAAGTTAGGGATGGAAATGGGAAATCACAACGCAGAAAAGATCAGCGCCGGAATAAGGAAAATGGCCCGAATAGTACGGCGGTCAACGCCGGATTCAAAAGCTCTCGGCCGAACAACAAAACACTGCCCCTCAAGGACAACAGTGATGAGCTATCCAACCTAAACAAAATTCTGGATAGACTATGTCAAATACATGGCACATCCAGGAAGCCTGCAAACCATACCCACAGAGATTGTTGGGTCTTCAAACAGTCCGGCCGACTTAATGCCGAACACAAGGGGCTCGACACACCAAGCGAAAGTGACGAAACCCAAAAGCAGTAATCCGGAAAACAGAAGACTTTCCCACTAGAAGTCAAAACAGTGAACTCACTTCATGTGATAACACGAAAAGACAGCGCGGCACCTGCTATACCAGGACACCGCCCGCAGAATGGGGATAGACCCTACCAAAATTCGCCGTAGCAGCACTTCCTTCAAAGGAGTGACGCCAGGCCTATTATACAGGCTCGGTACCACCAGAGGTTGTGTTCGGCTCATCCGACAACCTTCGTCGCGAAAAGCTCACTCTACATCGCCCCATTCAAACAGTGGCCCTTAAGCACTATTAGGGCGCGCAGCTATCACCAGCCCTAATGCAATACCACATTACACGTTTTTACGCTTAAGAATGCCCGGTCAACGTGGCATGATTTCATTAAAAAAAGTAACTCCGCATGTTCCTTGACCACGGAGAACGTGAGACTGCTTTAACAGCCACACACTAATCAGACCTTGCAGGTCAAAGCCCCTAAAAACATTCGGACCTCGGACATGGTTAGGCGAGTCCTGCGTAACTAAACAAGGGGCTTCCCAGCCGCATACCCCCTTCATAAGGGGCCACGTGTATAAATGATGAGAGCCAATAAAACTCAACTTTCCTCATTTTATTCTATTTGAATACAACTTCTGCACGATATTTCTTGGAAACTAAGTCCTTCTCTTTTTCAGATGAAGCACGTGCTACACCCGTCCAGGATAAAGCACAATAGAGACACAGGCGCAGACGTGCAACAGGGACCCGTTGCAAGGATTCTTTTCAGAAAGACCCTGCGTAAACCTTTCTTATTGTCTCTTGTTGATACACATCCCCCGGTTCCCCACCATAGCCGAGGAGGAGGCTGGCGTTTTGGCATCGGCCGCGTCAGAAGTTCTCGCCTGTACCTGGACACAAGGGGCTTAGGGCATTGTTCTGCCCGGTATCATAAAGACCGAACACCTCAGGGAGTGTTCGGCGTCTCGAGTTAGGCCTTATATGCATCAACTCCGAATCATGTCTTTGATCAAATGTTGGGTTTGCCCGGCTCCTGTGTTTTGCTGCCTTACATTCTGCATCATCGGCTAACGCGGCACCAGGAGAACTACTGCGATTATGCCCCGGTTCGGCCGGGCGAGCACCTCATTAGAGAAAGCCGAAAACTGACTGTCATGATATAGCTAGAGACTAGTCAACCACTCGATCGACCATTGGAATGTTTAGAATTCCTCCGCTTTGACGAAGGACCGCTTCCCGGTCAGGCACATACGCGCCCCGAGTTCGGGAAGAGCGGTGCCACCAGGGGCTATATAGTAGCCCCACATTCGAGCTCCTATGGCTAAGTGAAAGTGATAAAGCATTATAGTCCGGTTGCCTAGTTTGCTACGCTATCACCTCCTTAAAAGGACCAAGACGTTGGATTAAGTGTGAAAAAGCGCTTTTCTTTTTGCAAACACCCCCGCACCATGTGCGTGGGGGCTGAAGCCAAAGACTGCCATCTTTCAGATTATACATATACGGCAGCACAGGAGATAGTTCAATACTTGAACACACAAGTATAAAAAGTCATTGCATTATAAATATAATATCAGAAGTCATACATGTCATTCAAACATAACATCTTTCGAGCACTGCGACTCTATTATACGAGCGCCCTGCGGGACTTCCTCAAAATAGTGCTCGGTGGGGAATCGACTTTTGTCCGAACCCCGGGATGCAACAACGGTGGCATCCATCTCTGCCCAGTATGTCTTACCACGGGCGAGAGCCATCCGTGCACCTTCTATGCATGCCGACCGCTTCATCGCCCCAATATGCGGCACCGCCCCAAGGAATTGCTGCAACAAGCCAAAATAACTCATCGGCTTGGGCCTTTTCGGCCACCGATGAGCGACCACATCCGTCATGGCTAGTCCGGACAATCTATTCAGCTCAGCCCACTCAACCAGCCGATCACTCAACGGAAGTGGACGCTTCAGACTATGGGATTGAGACCAGAAAAGCTCTTCCATTTCATGATCCTCCTGGCTTCGAAAGTGCACGACTGCGTCCGCCGCACTCGCTGCCAAGTCCAGATAAGGATCCTCCGCACCGTACAATTGGCCCAGCTGAGCATACTTCGGATCCGTGAACTTCCTACGCAGCATAAAGGGCTTTCCAGCGACAATGTCTTCGACCTGACGCAGTTCCTCCTTCATAGCCCGCATCGCACTACGTGCATCCTTGGCTTCGGTGTCGGCCTTCTTCAGGCCCTCTTGCTCCACTCGGCGTTCTCCTTCAAGAACCTCCAGGCGGTCGGTAGCAACTTTTAATTTCGTGGCCATTTCGGCCATCTCCTCCCTGCTTCGGCAGTGAGCAGCCTTCTCGGCTTTCAGCTCTTCTGCTGCCTTCGAGGCAGCCGCCTCGCTTTTTCTGGCTTGCTCCTTGGCCCGAGCAAGTTCTGCTCGAAGGCCTTCCATAGCTGCAGCACTATCTGCATCAGGCATATAAATTGTAAGGAACGGGCGTCAGCTCCCTTACTAGGCGACCGCAGAGCAACCACATACCTTGTGACTCATCGAGTCGTTTATTGACCAGCGAGATGTCCGCATCCGCAACGTCGAGTTGCCTCTTCAGCTCGGCAAATCCTTCAGTCCGGCTGGCCACCAAACGTTCTGCCACCTGCATAGGAAAGGCGACAATCTATAACTGAGATTATGATCCTCGGCACGCTGCCGCTTTCGACAGCATACCAAGTCTCAGGGGCTACTATCTATACAGGGCGCACTTCATGTGCAAAACTGTCAAAGGGTATGTCATTTTTTGCGTACCTCAAATCCCGTCAGCAAACTTCCGACAGCCTCACACAACCCGCTTTCGGCGGACGAGATCCTTTCAATCACCATACCCATTAATGTGCGGTGATCTTCTGAGACGGACGCCCTCTTAAGCAAATCCTGCAACTCCACCAGCCGTACTCTAATGGGTGCCGAACTCTCTTGCCCTCCCGGACTCGGGGAGACCCTCCGCGACAATACCTCATGGTCGTCCGCCCCGCGCATTGGGGCGGCAGATGGAGGCGTTTCGCTCTCCATCATCTCCGGACGAAGGTCTCCCGAAGATGAGCTGTGCTGAGATGGGCTGAGGTTCGAACTACAAGGTGAAAACTTCGGTTACCCTTAGAAATTAAACAGGGATGTCCACTATTACAAAATTCCCCCTTTTACTTACGGCTCGCTAGAGGGCTGATTCCTCCGAGGAGACAGTTCGGCCAGGGCTCTTCCTGGCCCGGGACCTTCCGGTGCAGATTTCTTTCCCCGCTTTGAGGCCTTGGCCTCCGGGTCTTTGGAAGCGGTCCTCTTCTCCCCCTGGAACGAGGGACTCTCGATTCCTCCCTTACTGAAAACCTCCGTGGCGTAGGTAGTATGTTCCCTATGCCCTTCTTCGCCCTCCTCCGAAGGTGCAACCTCTAACATTTTGATTAGCGCGGGATCCTGCGTGGTCTCAGGGAGGGGGGCCGGACACCGTATCAGTTTTGCTTGCGCTATCCACTCCTGTTCAAAGGATAGCTGGTTAAAAGGCAAACCCACAGTAGATGAATGGATGATGTGTCCGGACACAGGGCTACTTACTTGAGTATCCGGGCGATTGCAGCTTAGGCCAACATCCTCGGTCAATTCCGGACGCATCTCTTGCGATCCGATGAACAGTTCGTACATCTCCGCGGGTGTCAAACCCATGAAGTGTTGAAGAGCTCGTGGCCCCTCCGGATTAAATTCCCACAGGCAGAGGGGGCGACGTTTGCAGGGCAGTAGGCGCCGGATCAACATAACCTGTACCACTACGGCCAGATTGATCTCCCTTTCTTGGAGGCCTCGAATCCGGTCCTGCAACAGGGGAACGTCCTTGGACGGCCCCCAGTCACGCCCCTTGTTGACCCGTGAAGTCAGCCGCTGTGGAGGGCCCGAGCGGAAGACGGGCGGCAGCCTCTGCCTGCTACCCCTGGGAGCGGTGATATAGAACCACTCCTGTTGCCACAAGCTGAGCTCCTCCTGAAAAGAGCCCTCGGGCCATGGAGCATCGGCCCTCTTGCTTATAACTGCCCCGCCGCACTCTGCCTAACGCCCCTCAATCATCTTCGGCTCCACGTCGAAGGTTTTAAGCCACAAGCCGAAGTGAGGGGTAGTGCGGAGGAAGGCTTCGCAGACGACAATGAATGATGAGATGTGGAGGATAGACTCCGGAGCCAAGTCATGGAATTCCAGCCCATAGTAAAACATGAGCCCCTCACGAAGGGAAGCCTAAACCCCGACGGAGGTGAGACACGAACACGACGCTCTCACCAAGCTCAGGAGTGGGAATAACTTTCCCTCGGGCAGGCAGCCTATGCGAAATCTCGTAGGTTAAGTACCTGGCATCTCTTAGCTTTAGCACGTCCTCTTTTGTGACAGAGGAGGGCATCCACCGGCCTCGTAGGTCGGGGCCGGACATTGTCGAAGATCAAAGGTACCCAAATATGGAGCCCTGGGTGTTGGAACTCGAGGTGAGGGGCGGATTCGATGGAGGATTGAAGAAAAAGAACGGGCCTTGGTCTCATTATAAAGAGGGAGAATACCAAGAGCTGTCCGCATGACCGTTTGGAACCCGCCTTCTATGGAGGGGGCGTGGCAACGGGCGCGGTTGGGTTACCCACGTCTGTATTGATGGGAATCCCGGAATAAGGGGAACACGATCTCTGCTTCGACAAGACGTGCCAATGAAACCGCCTCGCTAAACACGCGGAGGTGGAACAAAAAAAAACTATTCGAGTAAAGGCTTGGTAATGGTGTGACGTCACGCCACAAAATACGTCAGCAGATTGAACTTGTGTAATATTATTCTCTCTACGGTGGTATGTGGAATTTATTTTGCAGAGCTGGACACTATCCTGGTGTTCACAATCTTCTATAAGTTATTCGGAGGAAGAACCCGCCTTGCAATGCCGAAGATAATATGCGCGCCGGACGTCGTCATTGAAGCCTGGTTCAGGGGCTACTGAGGGAGTTCCGGACTAGGGGGTATCCGGATAGCCGAACTATCATCATCGGTCGGACTCCCAGACTATGAAGATACAAGATTGAAGACTTCGTCCCGTGTCCGGATGGGACTTTCCTTGGCGTGGAAGGCAAGCTTGGCGATACGGATATGTAGATTTCCTACCATTGTAACCGACTCTGTGTAACCCTAGCCCTCTCCGGTGTCTATATAAACCGGATGGCTTTAGTCCTTAGGACAAACAACAATCATACCATAGGCTAGCTTCTAGGGTTTAGCCTCCTTGATCTCGTGGTAGATCCACTCTTGTAACACACATCATCAATATTAATCAAGCAGGACATAGGGTTTTACCTCCATCAAGAGGGCTCGAACCTGGGTAAAAGATCATGTCCCTTGTCTCCTGTTACCATCCGCCTAGACGCACAGTTCGGGACCCCCTACCCGAGATCCGCCGGTTTTGACACCAACACCCACTCCTCTCTATCTCTCTCTTGCTCTTCTAATCCTTGTCTCTTCTTTGTAGCAGCAACAAAGGAGAGGTGTGGAGAAGAGTTGGATGGGGAAGCACCATCAGCATGGACGACTTCATCCCCTCTAGGATCAGCATCGACCATGGATGAAGAGGACGATGATGCCTAGCTAGCAGCAGCAGCCATGGCTGGAATTTATTTTTTTAATTCCTAATTAGTTAGTAGTAGCGAGGGTCCAGACCCACGCTACTACTAACGGACATAGTAGTAGCGCGGGTGGCACCTGCGCTACTACTACTACCAGTTAGGTGTAGCGCTGTATCAGTAGCGCGGGCACCTATGCTACTAATATACATAAATCCCGCCCAACTACTAGGCTTTTCCCTAGTAGTGATGTATTAAATATTTTTCAGCTAAGGCATTCTAATGTTGTTGCACAACCAGTATACCAATGATGAAACTTGTTACTACCTTCAGATTTTTGCATTGTTAATGCTTGTAGATTACATACCTCACTTTCATTAGATAAGTCAATTTTTTTGTACAACATCACCAAAATGCCAAGGCGCTGATGTCATTTTATTTTGGTTAAACTGTATAAAAATTCATGAAGAGAGGAGGAAAGGTCAAGAGTGGGCACCTCCTCCTCTGGCTTTTTTCTTGATTCGGTTGATCAGGTTTTTATGTTTGATCGATTATCAAGATTGGGATAGTAATTTTCCAGGTCCCCTCGAGTTCGAAATGATATTTACCTTGAAGGTACATGGTTTACAATTTTTTATACTGTCATTAGTTAATAATGCTAGTTACCTTCAGACTTTGGTATTTGGTTAAATGCTATTGCACAGCTAGTGTAACAATGTTGAAACTTGTTACCTTTACATTTTGTATTGTTAATGCTTATAGAAAACTTGCAGTGCTAGCTTATGGAAATATGTTCAGTAAAACATTGTACTATACCCCGTAATAAAAAACAACTCTATTGTTGCACTAGCCACCGGATTAGTGTATATTTGTACTATTCGAATGGTGTTGCATTAGCGTATGGACATATATAAAGCGTGTCAACCTTTCCCAGATATGTTCTCAGGAAAACTACCACCTGTTTTTCTAAATACTGGACGTTTGGGTACTTTAAATTGAACTGCGAAAATGTCTTCTATTAAGGAACACAGCGTGTAGAGTTCACTCAAATTATGCTGGTAAAGCCAGTCATACCTTTGTTAAAATTAATGTTCATTATGTTATCGGAGGAGGTCTATATGTTTGTCTCTAATGCTTGTCAACTACTTATCTGACACCATGATGTAATGGCTCTGTTGGAAAAGGCAGTGCCTAGGAGGCGCTTAGGCACGCCTAGGCGCTAGGCAATGGCCGAACGCCTCGCCTAGGGCATAAGCAGAAGTCTAGGCACAACAAATAAGAAATTGTCTACCCAAGCGAGAAATCATGCATATTGTATTGGTATGCCAAAAAAGCCATATTTCAATTGTAGTAGCTAGTTGTTAACATACTTATATGCCTTGAACTAATAAAATACACATATAATAACCAAATATACAGCCTGATACTAAAAATTATATAACCGCCTAGGCTGCGCCTAGGGCGCCTAAGCACCGCCTAGGCACTAGGCGAAGGCCAACCGCCTCGCTTACGCCTACCGCTTTTTCCAACCTTGTGTAATGGTAAGTCATTTCTTTTTGTACAGTGTCACTGAATTGTCAAGGCGGTGATGACATTTTATTTTAGTTGAACTGCAAAAATATGCTTAAAAGAAGAGGAAAGGTCGGGAATGGCTCAGTTTTTTAGAAAATATTATGTATGCCTTCCTGACATCAGCCATTGTTGCCTTATTTATCCTTCAAACAGGTGGTTAGAAACAGTCTTGCTACCTTTTCCCATTAAGAAATTGGAATGCTTATATTTGTGAGTCTATGCTTCAACTAGTCCCACTTTTATAGTAATCACACTTTCAATATATGTGCAAACAGGGATGCTCGATTTTAGTGGAACTGCACAAAAAGTCTAAATGGTTCAACATTAGGAGCATGTTTTCTACTATCTTGGAGGTACATGGTTTGCTACTATCTTGCTACTCTTTTTGTATTATCATTAGATAGTAATATTAGTGGTTTGCATGTGAATTTATTGGCAGGGTGGACCTACATTGGAGGTGCAGGACATGATTCTATGATTGGATGCTCAATTTCGGTTGTATCAATTTCACCTCTTCCATCACTGCGAACATGGATATCCTTGGTCTGACGGAGAATAGGGGCTATATTTTTGCTTTGTACCTGCAAATCAATTCAATACGAAATTGTCCAGTGCAAAACATGACAGTATCAAATTGTCCAGTGCAAAACATGACAGATGCTAAGCGGAAGAGGCGTGTTTAAACCAAAAATACAAGGTGGGGGTATATGTTTACTAGCTGCTTGATATTTGTGCTGACAGATGTCTTCCCGTTGCTATTTGGCAAACAAAAAAGTGACCGCAATTTTGGTGGAACTGCACAAGAGAATAGTATAGTCACTGCATGCAGTGTCATTTGAAAATAGACATAGAAAGGTTGGATAGTCACTTCATGGACTGGACAAAAGTAGTGTTGTACTATTTATTGGCCAACACTATATGCTTCATTGCTTTGGTCTGATTATATAATGGGCATAATTTTGCCTAAGTTAAAGTTTGTATTCCGAAAATAGTCTCGCTGTGTGATCGAGAGAAGAGCAAATCATATTGCAGTGGATGCTCCTCCATCATGTGTGGTTCATTCTCATGGTTCTAGCTGTTGGTGAAACCACATACATTTGCAAGAGGAATTGTAGACTTCACAAACAAATTTTTCTTTCACTCTGTATTGAATGTTGGCCAAAGAAGCATCCATGTTAGTAGGAAGAACATATGTTTTTTCTAGATCTTTGCTTTTGGAGCTACATATTTGTATATGATCTGTGAATCATTGAGATGCATTAACATGTTGATCTTATGTATGGGAACCGTACTAGTTGGTTGTGAATTTGGGCTACTAATGTGAACTTACAATGCCAGTCATGTGAGTCTCATGTGAACATTTCGAACGGATCGGCTCTTACTACTGTGCACAACATGATTCTTATTTCTGTGTTCTTAGTGTTTACAAGTTACTAGCAGTTCCTTATTTCTATTCACTCGGTGTTTACAAGTTACTGATCGATCACTAGCTATCCTACTAATACGCTCTTGGCAGTTTTAGTTGCGATGCAAGATCCGAAGGTTGCAGTCTTTTGAAAAAAAATCGCTACCTGTGAAGAAACTGACCTGCTGTTCTGAAGAAAATGCCATGCGAATCTGAAGAAACTGCCAGCAAAAATGTTCGCAAATGCCTTATCTCCTAGTGAACGTTCATCAGCTATTGCGATCCAACACATACACTATCCAACCGACTCAATCCTACGTGAATAACCAACGGGTCATGCATGTACCTCATCTAGATGAATCAAGTGCAAGCGTTTGACCGTCATGCCAACATGCGACCCAGCATGGACGGGACGCACCATTGACAGGACGGGACGTCACATTCATCATTAAAGTTTTTCTAGTTTTCCACGGCAAGCTGGCGCGCTAAGCCATGCCTTCTTACGCATTGAATTCCGATGACCGCGATGACCGTTGCGTTTCCCGTGTCATGCTGGTTCACCTACCTTTTGCCTATAATTACTGGTTCCCGGCATTCTCCAGTGGCACCATCACCCAACTCACCCCATCCTCATAAGCCCCCACCGGACCGACATCGCTCGCTGCTTGTCCTCACTCTTGCCACGTTCGTCATGCCCCCGCCCGTCCGCAATAGGCGACGTGGAGGCGGTCACCGCCGGAACTAGTGTTCGATTTTTCATCGGAAGGCAGACTAAGGGAGGAGGAATTCAATCAGTATTTAGATGGCAGTGCGGAGTATGAGGACTTGTTGGAGCGTGGCCGCATGGCGAAGGAGCAGCGTATTGCCAATTTGCACCGCCAATGGGGCATGGAGCAGCAGCGCACCAATGCTCTGAGTCGCGAGCAGAGCGCCCGTAGCTGGGCCTACTATGTGGAGGCCGGTGCCCGGCAAATAGCCCTTGAGGCTATCGGGCATGCACGCGTTCGCAACACCGAATTTTACTACCAGCTCATCAAGTGGGTTTCCTGCTTAGAAGCCGAAGCTTTAGTGGACCACGCTAGCATGGAACGGGCCAACGCACGCGAGCAATGCGCCCTATCGCACCTCTGGCAAGTCTGAGGCGAGGTGGAGGATGTCGGTGCCGGCGTTTAGCATATACCGCAGATGGCGGCCGGCATCGTCTAGTTAGCTAAGAGTAAGTTAGTACTTGTACACTACTAGAGTATTAGTGGGAGTAGATAGTTAACTTGGCTATGATGGTTGTCAACGTGGAAGTTCGGTACTCTATATCTGGATCAGACCTGTTACTTTGCTCTAAATGTTGAACTTTCCGTTTGAACATATGGAATGGTATGGGTTTATTTAAATGGGTTGTATTTGTCCGCCACGGGTTTAGAGGCTGACGTGTGGGCCTACTAGGTTGACGCGTACACAATTAGGAGATGATTGCACGTGGAGAGGATGACAGCAGGGACCCACCAGGATTATGGCAGTATGCAAGCAAGTGCCTCCTTATTTCAAGCCAAAAAATGGTTCCTCCTAATGGATTTCTGACATCTGGGTCCCATGCCATTGTCAACATAGTCAATAAACAAGAGAATTGCACAACAAGCTGCTGACACCAGGGACCCAGCAGCTTGCCAAGTTATTTTTGTTTTTGAGACGGAAGCAGGGTGTCAACTGGGCTGTGGAGGGCACTCTGGCATGTCTAGCCAGCCTTTTCTTTTATGTTTACCACAAGACCAGCTGAGTAGTTTTTTTTCTTTCTGAAAATGGCTAGCCCAACTTTTTTGTTCTTTTGCAGAAAACCCAATCGAGGCCTACTTGCTTTGTCAGCCTTGCTAGGCTACAAATCTTTTAAGACGAGGAGAGCTTCATTCGGCTTTCCTAGAAAATGGGCTATCAGTAATGAGAAATGGGTTGTACATTTTTAAAACACATCAAACTGACAATTAGTTTCACATTTCTTTTTTTCATTTCAAGATTTTAAATTCCATTGATTTTCATGCATGAACAATTATTTGAATTTTATATTGATATAAATTTATTTTTCAAATTATTTTGAATGTGACTCGAAATTTGGGATTAAAATCAGTTTGGACTGCACCGAAATATGCAAAAATTCTTATAATTTTTTAACCGTGGCCACAATATGTGTTTTAATGCTAACAAAAAGAATATGGGCTCCAAAAAAACCTTAAGAATTAGCAAATGGGCTGTGAATTATTGGAAATAATGGCAGATAGGTTGTATGCTGTTTTCCACAGATTTGAGGCTGACTTGTGTGCCTACTATAGGTTGATGCGTACACTTTCCAAAAAAAGGTTGACGCACATGAAACGCCGTGTCAACTTAGTCAACACACGAGAACAGTGACTGTTGGATGTCCATCCAACGGCCGTCGTGCTTCTTCAATCTCTTATTGCTCTAGCGGCTCAAACAAGTGCCGGCGGGACTACCTGCTCCCTCCTCCCGTTGTCGGCTATGCTACCGCGTAGGCCTCACCGCCCCACCCTACTCCCATCGCTGGTCTGGCCCTCCCTCTACTCACCCACACTTGTTGTTATTCTCCGGCAACAATAGATGAACTAGTAAACCCTCGTACTCCCCTCCGCGTGGGAAACAACTGCCTAGTCTTCCCTGGCTCCGTGGCGTTCCCTTCCTAGCCCTCGCCGGTGTCCACCGCCATGGTGCTCTCAGCACGGCGTGGTCAACGTGTTCAACGAACGACATCCATCGGAAGAGGACTGTACGTGGAGAGGCTGACAGCTGGGTCCACGGCCGCACGCAAGGAAGTGCCTCCTTATTACGTGCAAAATAATGATTCCTCCACCTGACAGCTGGGACCTGAAGGAAATATGCCCTAGAGGCAATAATAAAGTTATTATTTATTTCCTCATATTATGATAAATGTTTATTATTCATGCTAGAATTGTATTAACCGGAAACATGATACATGTGTGAATACATAGACAAACATATAGTCACTAGTATGCCTCTACTTGACTAGCTCATTAATCAAAGATGGTTACGTTTCCTAACAATAGACATGTGTTGTCATTTGATTAATGGGATCACATCATTAGGATAATGATGTGATTGACATGACCCATTCCGTTAGCCTAGCACTTGATCGTTTAGTATATTACTATTGCTTTCTTCATGACTTATACAAAGTTCCTGCAACTATGACATTGTGCAACTCCCGTTTATCGGAAGAACACTTTGTGTGCTACCAAACATCACAACGTAACTGGGTGATTATAAAGGTGCTCTACAGGTGTTTCCGAAGGTACATGTTGGGTTGGCATAAATCGAGATTAGGTTTTGTCACTCCGATTGTCGGAGAGGTATCTCTGGGCCCTCTCGGTAATACTCATCACCTAAGCCTTGCAAGCATTATAACTAATGAGTTAGTTATAAGATGATGTGTTACAGAACGAGTAAAGAGACTTGCCGGTAACGAGATTGAACTAGGTATTGGATACCGACGATCAAATCTCGGGCAAGTAACATACCGATGACAAAGGGAACAACGTATGTTGTTATGCGGTTTGACCAATAAAGATCTTCGTAGAATATGTAGGAACCAATATGGGCATGCAGGTCCCGCTATTGGTTATTGACCGAGAATGGTTCTAGGTCATGTCTACATAGTTCTCGAACCCGTAGGGTCCGCACGCTTAACGTTACGATGACAGTTTTATTATGAGTTTATAAGTTTTGATGTACCGAAGTTTGTTCGGAGTCCCGGATGTGATCACGTACATGACGAGGAGTCTTGAAATGGTCGAGACATAAAGATTGATATATTGGAAGCCTATGTTTGGACATCGGAAAGGTTCCTGGTGAAATCGGGATTTTACCGGAACACCGGGGGGTTACCAGAACCCTCCCGGGGGTTAATGGGCCTTAGTGGGCCATGAGGGAGAAGATGAGGGCCGGCCAGGGCAGGCCGCGCGCCCCCTCCCCCCCTAGTATGAATAGGACAAGGAAGGGGCGGGGGGGCGCCCCCTTTTCCTCTTTCCCCTCCCCCCTTTCCTTCTCCACCAAGGCAAGAGGGGGGAGTCCTACTCCCGGTGGGAGTAGGACTCCTCCAGGCGCACCCCAAGGGGTCCGGCCGCACCTCCCCCTCCCTCCTTTATATACGGGGGCAGGGTGCACCCCATAACACACAAGTTGATCTACAGATCGTTCCTTAGCCGTGTGTGGTGCCCCCCTCCACCATATTCCACCTCGGTCATATCGTCGCGGAGTCTAGGTGAAGCCCTGCGCCGGTAGAACATCATCATCGTCACCACGCCGTCGTGCTGATGGAACTCACCCCCGAAGCTTTGCTGGATCGGAGCCCGGGGATCGTCATCGAGCTGAACGTGTGCTGAACTCGGAGGTGCCGTACGTTCGGTGCTTGGATCGGTCGGATCGTGAAGAAGTACGACTACATCAACCGCGTTGTCATAACGCTTCCGCTTACGGTCTACGAGGGTACGTGGACAACACTCTCCCCTCTCGTTGCTATGTCATCACCATGATCTTGCGTGTACGTAGGAATTTTTTTGAAATTACTACGTTCCCCAACAGTGGCATCCGAGCCTGGTTTTATGCATAGATGTCATATGCACGAGTAGAACACAAGTGAGTTGTGGGTGATACAAGTCATACTGCTTACCAGCATGTCATACTTTGGTTCGGCGGTATTGTGAGATGAAGCGGCCCGGACCGACATTACGCGTACGCTTACGCGAGACTGGTTTCACCGTTACGAGCACTCGTGCTTAAAGGTGACTGGCGGGTGTCTGTCTCTCTCACTTTAGCTGAATCGAGTGTGGCTACGCCCGGTCCTTGCGATGGTTAAAACAGCACTAACTTGATGAACTATCGTTGTGGTTTTTGATGCGTAGGTAAGAACGGTTCTTGCTAAGCTCGTAGCATCCACGTAAAATTTGCAACAACAAAGTAGAGGACGTTAACTTGTTTTTGCAGGGCATGTTGTGATGTGATATGGTCAAGACGTGATGCTATATTTTATTGTATGAGATGATCATGTTTTGTAACTGAAGTTATCGGCAACTGGCAGGAGCCATATGGTTGTCGCTTTATTGTATGAAATGCAAACGCCCTGTAATTGCTTTACTTTATCACTAAGCGGTAGCGATAGTCATAGAAGCAATAGTTGGCGAGACGACAATGATGTTACGATGGAGATCAAGGTGTTGCGCCGGTGACGATGGTGATCATGACGGTGCTTCGGAGATGGAGATCACAAGCATAAGATGATGATGGCCATATCATATCACTTATATTGATTGCATGTGATGTTTATCCTTTATGCATCTTATCTTGCTTTGATTGACGGTAGCATTTTAAGATGATCTCTCACTAAAATTATCAAGAAGTGTTCTCCCTGAGTATGCACCGTTGCCAAAGTTCGTCGTGCCCAGACACCAGGTGATGATCGGGTGTGATAAGCTCTACGTCCATCTACAACGGGTGCAAGCCAGTTTTGCACACGCAGAATACTCAGGTTAAACTTGACGAGCCTAGCATATGTAGATATGGCCTCGGAACACGGAGACCAAAAGGTCGAGCGTGAATCATATAGTAGATATGATCAACATAGTGATGTTCACCATTGAAAACTACTCCATCTCACGTGATGATCGGTTATGGTTTAGTTGATTTGGATCACGTGATCACTTAGATGACTAGAGAGATGTCTGTCTAAGTGGGAGTTCTTTAGTAATATGATTAATTGAAATTAAATTTATCATGAACTTAGTACCTGATAGTATTTTGCTTATCTATGTTTGTTGTAGATAGATGGCTCGTGCTGTTGTTCCATTGAATTTTAATGCGTTCCTTGAGAAAGCAAAGTTGAAAGATGATGGTAGCAATTACACGGACTGGGTCCGTAACCTAAGGATTATCCTCATTGCTGCACAGAAAAGTTACATCCTGGAAGCACCGCTGGGTGCCAGGCCTGCTGCTGATGCAACTGACGACGTTAAGAACGTCTGGCAGAGCAAAGCTGATGACTACTCTATAGTTCAGTGTGCCATGCTTTACGGCTTAGAACCGGGTCTTCAACGACGTCTTGAACGTCATGGAGCATATGAGATGTTCCAGGAGTTGAAGCTAATATTTCAAGCAAATGCCCGTATTGGGAGATATGAAGTCTCCAATAAGTTCTACAGCTGCAAGATTGAGGAGAATAGTTCTGTCAGTGAACATATACTCAAAATGTCTGGGTATAATAATCACTTGATTCAACTGGGAGTTAATCTTCCGGATGATAGCGTCATTGACAGAATTCTCCAATCACTGCCACCAAGCTACAAGAGCTTTGTGATGAACTATAATATGCAAGGGATGAACAAGACTATTCCCGAGCTCTTCGCAATGCTAAAAGCTGCGGAGGTAGAAATCAAAAAGGAGCATCAAGTGTTGATGGTCAACAAGACCACTAGTTTCAAGAAAAGGGGCAAAGGGAAGAAGAAGGGGAACTTCAAGAAGAACAGCAAGCAAGTTGCTGCTCAAGAGAAGAAACCCAAGTCTGGACCTAAGCCTGAAACTGAGTGCTTCTACTGCAAGCAGACTGGTCACTGGAAGCGGAACTGCCCCAAGTATTTGGTGGATAAGAAGGATGGCAAAGTAAACAAAGGTATATGTGATATACATGTTATTGATGTGTACCTAACTAGAGCTCGTAGTAGCACCTGGGTATTTAATACTGGTTATGTTGCTAATATTTGCAACTCGAAACAGGGACTACGGAATAAGCGAGCACTAGCCAAGGACGAGGTGACGATGCGCGTGGGAAACGGTTCCAAAGTCGATGTGATCGCGGTCGGCACGCTACCTCTACATCTACCTTTGGGATTAGTTTTAGACCTGAATAAATGTTATTTGGTGCCAGCGTTGAGCATGAACATTATATCTGGATCTTGTTTGATGCGAGACGGTTATTCATTTAAATCAGAGAATAATGGTTGTTCTATTTATATGAGTAATATCTTTTATGGTCATGCACCCTTGAAGAGTGGTCTATTTTTATTAAATCTCGATAGTAGTGATATACATATTCATAGTGTTGAAACCAAAAGATGCAGAGTTGATAATGATAGTGCAACTTATTTATGGCACTGCCGTTTGGGTCATATCGGTGTAAAGCGCATGAAGAAACTCCATACTGATGGACTTTTGGAATCACTTGATTATGAATCACTTGGTACTTGTGAACCGTGCCTTATGGGCAAGATGACTAAAACGCCGTTCTCCGGAACTATGGAGCGAGCAACTGATTTGTTGGAAATCATACATACTGATGTTTGTGGCCCAATGAATGTTGAGGCTCGCGGCGGGTATCCTTATTTTCTCACCTTCACAGATGATTTGAGCAGATATGGGTATATCTACTTGATGAAACACAAGTCTGAAACATTTGAAAAGTTCAAAGAATTTCAGAGTGAAGTGGAAAATCATCGTAACAAGAAAATAAAGTTTCTACGATCTGATCGTGGAGGAGAGTATTTGAGTTATGAGTTTGGCCTACACTTGAAACAATGTGGAATAGTTTCGCAACTCACGCCACCTGGAACACCACAACGAAATGGTGTGTCCGAACGTCGTAATCATACTTTACTTGATATGGTGCGATCTATGATGTCTCTTACTGATTTACCGCTATCGTTTTGGGGTTATGCTTTAGAGACGGCTGCATTCACGTTAAATAGGGCACCATCAAAATCCGTTGAGACGACGCCTTATGAACTGTGGTTTGGCAAGAAACCAAAGTTGTCGTTTCTTAAAGTTTGGGGCTGCAATGCTTATGTGAAGAAACTTCAACCAGATAAGCTCGAACCTAAATCGGAGAAATGTGTCTTCATAGGATACCCAAAAGAGACTGTTGGGTACACCTTTTATCACAAATCCGAAGGCAAGACTTTCGTTGCTAAGAATGGATCCTTTCTAGAGAAGGAGTTTCTCTTGAAAGAAGTGAGTGGGAGGAAAGTAGAACTTGATGAGATAACTATATCTACTCCCTTGTTGGAAAGTAGTTCATCACAAGAACCGGTTCCTGTGACAACTACACCAACTAGTGAGGAAGCTAATGATATTGATCATGAAACTTCAGATCAAGTTTCTACTGAACCTCGTAGGTCTACCAGAGTAAGATCCGCACCAGAGTGGTATGGTAATCCTATTCTGGAAGTCATGTTACTTGACCATGATGAACCTACGAACTATGAGGAAGCGATGATGAGCCCAGATTCCGCAAAATGGCTAGAGGCCATGAAATCTGAGTTGGGATCCATGTATGAAAACAAAGTATGGACTTTGGTTGACTTGCCTGATGATCGGCAAGCCATTGAGAATAAATGGATCTTTAAGAAGAAGACTGGCGCTGATGGTAATGTAACTGTCTATAAAGCTCGACTTGTTGCGAAAGGTTTTCGACAAGTTCAAGGGGTTGACTATGATGAGACTTTCTCACCCGTAGCGATGCTTAAGTCTGTCCGAATCATGTTAGCTATTGCTGCATTTCATGATTATGAAATTTGGTAAATGGATGTCAAGACTGCATTCTTGAATGGATTTCTAGAAGAAGAGTTGTATATGATGCAGCCGGAAGGTTTTGTTGATCCAAAAGGTGCTGACAAAGTATGCAAGCTCCAGCGTTCCATTTATGGACTCGTGCAAGCATCTCGGAGTTGGAATAAACGCTTTGATAGTGTGATCAAAGCATATGGTTTTATACAGACTTTTGGAGAAGCCTGTATTTACAAGAAAGTGAGTGGGAGCTCTGTAGCATTTCTAATTTTATATGTAGATGACATATTATTAATTGGAAATGATATAGAATTTCTAGATAGCATAAAAGAATACTTGAATAAAAGTTTTTCAATGAAAGACCTCGGTGAAGCTGCTTACATATTGGGCATCAAGATCTATAGAGATAGATCAAGACGCTTAATAGGACTTTCACAAAGCACATACCTTGACAAAATTTTGAAAAAGTTCAAAATGGATCAGGCAAAGAAAGGATTCTTGCATGTGCTACAACGTGTGAAGTTGAGTCAAACTCAATGCCCGACCACAGCAGAAGATAGAGAGAAAATGAAAAATGTTCCCTATGCTTCAGCCATAGGCTCTATCATGTATGCAATGCTGTGTACCAGACCTGACGTATGCTTAGCAATAAGCTTGGCAGGAAGGTACCAAAGTAATCCAGGAGTGGATCACTGGACAGCGGTCAAGAACATCCTGAAATACCTGAAAAGGACTAAGGATATGTTTCTCGTATATGGAGGTGACAAAGAGCTAGTCATAAACGGTTACGTCGATGCAAGCTTTGACACTGATCCGGACGATTCTAAATCGCAAACCGGATACGTGTTTTTATTAAACGGTGGAGCTGTAAGTTGGTGCAGTTCTAAACAAAGCGTCGTAGCAGGATCTACATGTGAAGCGGAGTACATAGCTGCTTCGAAAGGAGCAAATGAAGGAGTCTGGATGAAGGAGTTCATTTCCGGTCTAGGTGTCATACCTAGTGCATCGGGACCAATGAAGATCTTCTGTGACAATACTGGTGCTATTGCCTTGGCAAAGGAATCCAGATTTCACAAGAGGACCAAGCACATCAAGAGACGCTTCAATTCCATTCGGGACCAAGTCCAAGTGGGAGACATAGAGATTTTCAAGATACATACGGATCTGAATATTGCAGACCCGTTGACTAAGCCTCTCTCACGAGCAAAACATGATCAGCACCAAGACTCCATGGGTGTTAGAATCATTACTATGTAATCTAGATTATTGACTCTAGTGCAAGTGGGAGACTGAAGGAAATATGCCCTAGAGGCAATAATAAAGTTATTATTTATTTCCTCATATCATGATAAATGTTTATTATTCATGCTAGAATTGTATTAACCGGAAACATGATACATGTGTGAATACATAGACAAACATATAGTCACTAGTATGCCTCTACTTCACTAGCTCATTAATCAAAGATGGTTATGTTTCCTAACCATAGACATGTGTTGTCATTTGATTAATGGGATCACATCATTAGGATAATGATGTGATTGACATGACCCATTCCGTTAGCCTAGCACTTGATCGTTTAGTATATTGCTATTGCTTTCTTCATGACTTATACAAAGTTCCTACAACTATGAGATTGTGCAACTCCCGTTTACCGGAAGAACACTTTGTGTGCTACCAAACGTCACAACGTAACTGGGTGATTATAAAGGTGCTCTACAGGTGTTTCCGAAGGTACATGTTGGGTTGGCATAAATCGAGATTAGGTTTTGTCACTCCGATTGTCGGAGAGGTATCTCTGGGCCCTCTCGATAATACTCATCACCTAAGCCTTGCAAGCATTATAACTAATGAGTTAGTTATAAGATGATGTGTTACAGAACGAGTAAAGAGACTTGCCGGTAACGAGATTGAACTAGGTATTGGATACCGACGATCAAATCTCGGGCAAGTAACATACTGATGACAAAGGGAACAATGTATGTTGTTATGCGGTTTGACCGATAAAGATCTTCGTAGAATATGTAGGAACCAATATGGGCATCCAGGTCCCGCTATTGGTTATTGACCGAGAATGGTTCTACGTCATGTCTACATAGTTCTCGAACCCGTAGGGTCTGCACGCTTAACGTTACGATGACAGTTTTATTATGAGTTTATAAGTTTTGATGTACCTAAGTTTGTTCGGAGTCCCAGTATCACGGACATGACGAGGAGTCTCGAAATGGTCGAGACATAAAGATTGATATATTGGAAGCCTATGTTTGGACATCGGAAAGGTTCCGGGTGAAATCGGGATTTTACCGGAACACCGGGGGGTTACCGGAACCCTCCCGGGGGTTAATGGGCCTTAGTGGGCCATGAGGGAGAAGAGGAGGGCCGGCCAGGGCAGGCCGCGCCCCCTCCCCCCTAGTCCGAATAGGACAAGGAAGGGGGGGGCGGCGCCCCCCGTTCCTCTTTCCCCTCCCCCCTTTCCTTCTCCACTAAGGCAAGAGGGGGGAGTCCTACTCCCGGTGGGAGTAGGACTCCTCCAGGCGCACCCCAAGGGGGCCGGCCGCACCTCCCCCTCCCTCGTTTATATACGGGGGCAGGGGGCACCCCATAACACACAAGTTGATCTACGGATCGTTCCTTAGCCGTGTGCAGTGCCCCCCTCCACCATATTCCACCTCGGTCATATCGTCACGGAGTTTAGGCGAAGCCCTGCGCCGGTAGAACATCATCATCGTCACCACGTCGTCGTGCTGATGCAACTCATCCCCGAAGCTTTGCTCGATCGGAGCCCGGGGATCGTCATCGAGCTGAACGTGTGCTGAACTCGGAGGTGCCGTACGTTCGGTGCTTGGATCGGTCGGATCGTGAAGACGTACAACTACATCAACCGCATTGTCATAACGCTTCCGCTTACGGTCTACGAGGGTACGTGGACAACACTCTCCCCTCTCGTTGCTATGTCATCACCATGACCTTGCGTGTACGTTGGAATTTTTTTGAAATTACTACGTTCCCCAACAGGACCCACCGGAAGGGCCTCTATATTTCGCCAAAAAAATGTTTCCCCCGCTGATAGCTTGGACCCACCAGCTATATCTTCACACGCAAGGAAGTGCCTCCTTATTACGCACAAAAAAAATGAATAATCCCCCTGCTAGCTGGGACCCACCATAGTGGGAGGCAGACTTGTGGGCCTACTAAGTTGACGCGGATGGAGGGCTTTGTCAACTTAGTCAATATGAAAGATTTTTGCTCCATTGACCGTACGATGTCCATCCAACGGCCATAGTGCTTCTTCAACCTCTGGTCTTCTTGCTCCGGCCACCCAAACTAGTGCCGATTGAGCTCCCTGTTCCTGCCTCCCGTGGCCGGCTCTACTGCCGCACTGGCCTCACCGCCCCACCCTACTCCAACCTTTGGCCAGCTCATCCCTCTAGTCACCCACAACCCCTGTTATTTTGCAGCGACAGCAGCCTCACACCGCAGCCGAACCAGTCAACCCTCGCACTCCTCTCTACATGGGCATCCACTGTCGCGTCTTCCCCGGCTCCGCATCGTCCCCTTCCTAGTCCTCACCGTTGTCCACTGCCTTGGTGCTCTCGGCGTGGCATGGTCAATGTGGTCAAGGAACGACTTCCATCGAAAGAGGAATGTACGTGGAGAGGCTGACAGATGGGTCCACGGCCGCAGCAAGGAAGTGCCTCCTTTTTACGCGCAAATGATTCCTCCACCTGACAGCAGGGACCCACCGGAAGGGCCACCATATTTCGTGAAAAAACATTCCCCCCTGACTGCTGTGACCCACCAGCTACATCTTCGCACGCAAGGAAGTGCGTCCATATTATGGGCAAAAAATATGATTCTCCCCTTGATAGCTGGGACCCACCAGCTATATCTTCGCACGCAGGGAAGTGCCTCCTTACCTCCCTAATAGCTGGGACCCACCCGGTCGAACCGTACGTAGGGTTGTCTGTCTGGTTGCGAACATGTACATACATACTGGTCGATCGGTCTGTCTACAGCTATGAACCGTGGCAGTGTTAGGAAGGGCATGTGTAGTAGTAGAGGTGTGGACGTAGTATTTCACACAGTCCCTTCTATATCATGTACATGTACGTACACCTGCGATGCAAGAAAGTAAATACGACTACGTACTTACATATGGGAGGGGACTCGAACGCGTATAGCGACAATGTCATGTTCACCGGCAGCCAACCGGCTGGGTCCAAATAGAGGAACTGTGTCGTGTTCATCGGGAGGCAACGGAATGCATCATGTTCATCGGGAGCCAACCGGCTTGGACGGAATAGCCGAAACGAGGCCTGGCATCCGCAGAACAGAGGAAATGGCCTTTTATTTGACCGCCTACGGTGGAAACGGGATCATGTTTATCGAGAGGATCTGACGTACTGCAAAACGGAGGAAACAGACTTCTCTTCAACCTCCTACGGTCGAAAAGGGGTCATGTTGATCAGGATGGGTGTGGCGTACCGGCAAACAGAGGAAACATACTTCTCTTCGACCTCCGATGGTCGATACGGGGTTTTGCTCATCGGGAGGGGTGTGGTGTACCGAAAAACGGGACTCCACAAGCTACTGTTCATCCACCGTTGACCTCCTCCAGCCTCTAGGGGCAACTGTTCATGCATTGTTGACCACCTCCAGCCTCCACCTGCTACTGTTCATCCACGACATCTCCCTCTTGCCTCCATGGGCTCTTGTTCATCCAGCCTCCACCGGCTACTGTTCAACCACCCCTCCACGGGGTCCTGTTCATCCACCCCCAAACAGCTCTACCGGGGTCCTATTCATCCAGCGGCAATGACCTCTCCTTCCACGGAGTCCTATTCATCCAACCCCCACCGGGAATTTTTCATCCAACCCCCAACAACGCTCACTGTTCATCAAGAGACAACAGCTGGTTCAATCGGCTTCAGTTAGCAGCAGTAGCGAACGAATTGCTCGGGTTCAGTTAATAGCAAAGGGATCGATCGCTCGGGTGCAGTAAGCGAACACTTCACTCGGGTTCAGTTAGAGGCCAACGCCTCGCACACATGCACGTAGTGTACAAGAGAAATGCGCAAACCTCCGTGCATCACTCGGCCCCGACCACCCACCATAACCGGGAACTCCCCGTTCCTCGCCCTCGCTTCTACCATGGTTTTTCCATCATGGACGGCCCAAAGAATGCCATGCAGGTGCATCCCTAGCCCGCCCGGGACGAACAGCCCATTTTCTGTCATGATTTTTTGTCATAGAAGTAGAAGCCCACTGATATGTCTCCAATGTATCTATAATTTTTGATTGTTCCATGCTATTATATTACCCCTTTTGGATGTTTATGGGCTTTATTTTACACATTTATATCATTTTTGGGACTAACCTACTAACCGGAGGCCCAGCACGTATTGCTGTTTTTTTGCCTATTTCAGTATTTCGAAGAAAAGGAATATCAAACGGAGTCCAAACGGAATGAAACCTTCGGGAGTGTGAGTTTTGGAACGATCGTGATCCAGAGGACTTGGAGTGCAAGCCAAGAAGCAGCCGAGGCTCCCACGAGATAGGAGGGCGCCCCCCCCCCACTCGTAGGGCGCGCCCCCCTGTCTTGTGGGCCCCTCGGGCGGCCACCGACATACTTCTTCCTCCTATATATACCTACGTACCCCGAAAACATCCAGGGAGCACCCGAAACACAATTTCCACCACTGTAACCTTCTGTATCCGCGAGATCCCATCTTGGAGCCTTCGCCGGTGTTCTGCCGGAGGGGAAATCGACCACGGAGAGCCTCTACATCAACATCCTTGCCCCTCCGATGAGTTGTGAGTAGTTTACCACAGACCTATGGGTCCATAGTTATTAGCTAGATGGCTTCTTCTCTCTTTTTGGATCTCAATATAATGTTCTCCCCCTCTCTTGTTGAGATCTATTCGATGTAAACTCTTTTTGCGGTGTGTTTGTCGAGATTCGATGAATTGTGGGTTTATGATCAATTTTATCTATGAATAATATTTGATTCTTCTCTGAATTCTTTTATGCATGATTGAGTTATCTTTGCAAGTCTCTTCGAATTATCGGTTTGGTTTGGCCTACTAGATTGATCTTTCTTGCCATGGGAGAAGTGCTTAGCTTTGGATTCAATCTTGCGGTGTTCTTACCCAGTGACAGAAAGGGTTGCAAGACACGTATTGTATTGTTGCCATTGAGGATAAAAAGATGGGGTTTCTATCATATTGCATGAGTTTATCCCTCTACATCATGTCCTCTTGCTTAAGGCGTTACTCTGTTCTTTGTGAACTTAATACTCTAGATGCAGGCAGGAGTCGGTCGATGTGTGGAGTAATAGTAGTAGATGCAGGGAGGAGTCGGTCTACTTGTTATGGACGTGATGCCTATATACATGAGCATGCCTAGATAATCTCATAATTATTCGCTTTTCAATCAATTTCTTGACAGTAATTTGTTCACCCACCGTAATACTTATGCTATCTCGAGAGAAGCCTCTAGTGAAACCTATGGCCCCCGGGTCTATCTCTTATCATATTTGCTTCCAATCTACTTTTATTTGCATCTTTACTTTTTGCATCTATATTATAAAATACCAAAAATATATTTATCTTATCATACTATCTCTATCAGATCTCACTTTCACAAGTGGCTGTGAAGGGATTGACAACCCCTTTATCGTGTTGGTTGCGAGTTCTCAGTTTGTTTGTGTAGGTGCGTGGGACTTTTGAGGATTTCCTACTGGATTGATACCTTGGTTCTCAAAAATTGAGGGAAATACTTACTCTACTATTGCTGCATCACCCTCTCCTCTTCAAGGAAAACCAATGCAAGCTCAAGACGTAGCAAGAAGGATTTCTGGCGCCGTTCTCGGGGAGGTCTTCGCTCAAGTCAAGACATACCAAGTACCCATCACAAACCCATCTCCCTCGTATTTACATTATTTGCCATTTGCCTCTCGTTTTCCTCTCCCTCACTTCACCCTTGCCGTTTTATTCGCCCTCTCTTTCCCAATCTCCTCCTCTCTTTTTGCTTGCCTTTTTCTGTTTGCTTGTGTGTTGGATTACTTGTTGCCATGGTGCAAGATAATACCAAATTGTGTGATTTCTCGAATACCAATAATAATGATTTCCTTAGTACTCCGATTGCTCCTCTTAATGATGTTGAGTCTTGTGAAATCAATGTTGCTTTGCTGAATCTTGTTATGAAAGATCAATTCGCCGACCTTCCTAGAGAAGATGCCGCTACTCATCTAAACAACTTTGTTGATTTGTGTGATATGCAAAAGAAGAAAGATACGGATAATAATATTGTCAAATTGAAGTTATTTCCATTTTCTCTTAGATATCGTGCTAAAGTTTGGTTTTCGTCTTTGCCTAAAAATAGTATTGATTCTTGGAACAAGTGCAAAGATGCTTTTATCTCTAAGTATTTTCCTCCAGCTAAGATTATCACTCTTGGGAACGATATTATGAATTTTAAACAACTTGATCATGAGCATGTTTCCCAATCTTGGGAAAGAATGAAATTGATGCTTCGTAATTGCCCTACTCATGGTTTGAATTTATGGATGATTATACAAAAACTTTATGCCGGGTTGAACTTTGCTTCTAGAAATCTCTTAGATTCGGCCGCAGGAGGCACGTTTATGGAAATTACGTTAGGAGATGCTACAAAACTTCTTGATAATATTATGGCTAATTATTCTCAATGGCACACCGAAAGATCTTCTAGTAAAAAAGTGCATGCTATAGAAGAAATCAATGTTTTGAGTGGAAAGATGGATGAACTCATGAAATTGTTTGCTACTAAAAATACTCCTATTGATCCCAATGATATGCCTTTGTCTTCTTTGATTGAGAATATTAAATGAATCTATGGATGTGAATTTTGTTGGTAGCAATAGTTTTGTAAACAATGCTTATAGAGGAAACTTTAATGCTAGACCGTTCCCTAGTAATTCCTCTAATAATTATGGAAATTCCTACAATAATTATTATGGTAATTTTAATAAGATGGCCTCTGATTTTTAGATTAGTGTGAAAGAATTTATGATTTCTCAAAAGAATTTTAATGCCTTGCTTGAAGAAAAATTGCTCAAAGTGATGATTTGGCTAGGAACATTGATAGACTTTCGCTTGATGTTGATTCTCTTAAACTTAGATCTTCTCCTCCTAAGAATGATATCAATGAGTCTTTCAAAGTAATGAGAATATCCATTGATGAGTGTAAGGAAAGAACCGCTAGATTGCGTGCTAAGAAAGATAGCTTTATAAAAGCGTGTTCTTCTAGTTTCCCTGAAAATAATGATGAAGATCTTAAAGTTATTGATGCATCTCCTATTAGATCTATGTTTTGCAATATGAATTTTGATGATTATGGGACTGATGATGAATCAACTTTGCCTAGAAGGCTACCCAAGAATTCTGAGTCTTTAGATCTTGATGCTAAAATTGGTAAAAGTGAGATTGGAGAGATCACAACTTCAAATAACATTGAACCTACTATCTCAGATTTCAAGGAATTTGATTATGATAATTGTTCTTTAAAAGGTTGTATTTCCTTGTTGCAATCTGTTGTTAATTCTCCTCATGCTTATAGTCAAAATAAAGCTTTTACCAAACATATCATTGATGCTTTGTTGCAATCTTATGATGAAAAACTTAATTTGGAAGTTTCTATACCTAGAAAACTTAATGATGAGTGGGAACCTACTATAAAGATTAGAATTAAAGATTATGAGTGTTTTTCTTTGTGTGATTTGGGTGCTAGTGTTTCCACAATTCCGAAAATTTTATGTGATATTCTAGGTTTCCATGATCTTGATGATTGCTCTTTAAATTTGCACGTTTTTGCTCTTGTTTAGTAATAAATCTTGCATCTACTCTCTGTTTATATGTGTTTTTATCTTTTAATTAGTGTTTGTGCCAAGTAGAACCTATAGGATAAACTATGATGATAGTTGATTTGATTCTGCTGAAAAACAGAAACTTTGCGCTCACGAGAAAAAATTAAATAAATCACAGAAACGTGCTTTTGCATTGATTCTTATTGCTGCTGATAAATAAACAAATTTTCCAGTACGTCCTATTTTGGTAGGATTTCTAGAGTTCCAGAAGTTTGCGTTAGTTACATATTGCTACAGACTGTTCTGTTTTTGACAGATTCTGTTTTTCGTGTGTTGTTTACTTATTTTGATGCATCTATGGCTAGTAAAATAGTTTATAAACCATAGAGAAGTTGGAATACAGTAGGTTTAACACCAAAGTAAATAAAGAATGAGTTCATTACAGTACCTTATGTGGTGGTTTTGTTTTCTTTCACTAACGGAGCTTATAAGATTTCCTGTTGAGTTTTGTGTTGTGAAGTTTTCAAGTTTTGGGTAAAGCTTTTATGGACTATGGAATAAGGAGTGGCAATAGCCTAAGCTTGAGGATGCCCAAGGCACCCCAAGATATTCAAGAATAGCCAAAATCCTAAGCTTGGGGATGCCCCGGGAAGGCATCCCCTCTTTCGTCTTCGTTCATTGGTAACTTTACTTGGAGCTATATTTTTATTCGCTACATGATATGTGTTTTGCTTGGAGCGTCGTGTATTATATCAGTCTTTGCTTTTTAGTTTACCACAATCATACTTTCTGTACACACCTTTTGGGAGAAGCCTATTTGATTAGAATTTGCTAGAATACTCTATGTGCTTCACTTATATCTTTTGAGCTTGATAGTTTTTGCTCTAGTGCTTCACTTATATCTTTTAGAGCACGGCGGTGTCTTAATTTTGAAGAAATTTCTAGTCTCTCATGCTTCACTTATATTATTTTGAGAGTCTTTTAGAACAGCATGGTATTTTCTATAGTTATAATTTGGTCCTAGAATGATGAGCATCCAAGTTGGGTATAATAAAAACTATCATAGAAAAAGAATTGGATGCTATGATCAATTTGATGCTTGATGATTGTTTTGAGATATAAAGGTAGTAATGTTAGGGTCATGCTAGTGGGTAATTATGAAATTGAGAAATACTTTTGTTGAAGTTGGCAAGTCCCGTAGCATGCACGTATGGTAAAAGTTGTGTGACAAATTTGTTGCATGAGGTGCTCTTTTGATTGTCTTACTTATGAGTGGCAGTCGGGGACGAGCGATGGTCTTTTCCTACCAATCTATCCCTCTTGGGGCATGCATAGTAGTACTTTGCTTCGAGGGCTAAGTAGACTTTTGCAATAAGTATATGAGTTCTTTTTGATTAATGTGAGTCCATGGATATACGCACACTCATCCTTTCACTTTGCTAGCCTTTATTATTACCGTGCAACTTTCGCCGGTATCATAAACCCTTTATTTACCTTCCTCAAAACAGCCACGATACCTACATATTATGGCATTTCCGTAGCCATTCTGAGATATATTGCCATGCAACTTTCCACCATTACGTTTATTATGACATGTCCCATCATTGTCATATTGCTCTTTTGCATGATCATGTAGTTGACATCGTATTTGTGGCAAGGCCACCTTCATAATTTTCATACATATCGCTCTTGATTCATTGCATATCCCGGTACACCGCCGGAGGCATTCATATAGAGTCATATCTTGTTCTAGCTTTGAGTTGTAATTCTTGAGTTGTAAATCCATATAAGTGTGATGATCTTCATTATTAGAGCATTGTCCTAGCGAGGAAAGGATGATGAAGGCTATGATTCCCCCACAAGTCGGGATGAGACTTCGGACTTTACAAAAGAAAAAAAAAGGAGAAAAGAAAAAAAAAGGCCAAAAAGAAAAAAAAGAAAGGCCAAAGAAAAAAAGAAAAGGAAAAAAGAAAAGGAAAAAATAAAATAAGAGAAAAAGAGAGAAGGGACAATTCTACTATCTCTTTTTCCACACTTGTGCTTCAAAGTAGCACCATGATCTTCATGATAGAGAGTCTCCTATGTTGTCATTTTCATATACTCAGTGGGAATTTTTCATTATAGAACTTGGCTTGTATATTCCAATGATGGGCTTCCTCAAAATTGCCCTAGGTCTTCGTGAGCAAGCAAGTTGGATGCACACCCACTTAGTTTCTTTTGTTGAGCTTTCATATATTATAGCTCTAGTGCATCCGTTGCATGGCAATCCCTACTCACTCACATTTATATCTATTAATGGGCATCTCCATATAGCCCGTTAATACGCCTAGTTGATGTGAGACTATCTTCTCCCTTTTTGTCCTCACAACCACCACCATGTACCACCATAGTGCTATGTCCATGGCTTGCGCTCATGTATTGCGTAAGAGTTGAAAAAGCTGAAGCGCGTTAAAAAGTATGAAACAATTGCTCGGCTCGTCATCGGGGTTGCGCATGATGGGAGTATTTTGTGTAATGAAAATGAAGCGTCAACTAACTATATGATTTTTGAGGGATAAGCTTTCTTTGGCTATGCTATTTTGATAGGACATGATTATTTGTTACTATGCTTTGAAGCATTATTATTTTTATGTTTTATAAGCTTTTATTTTGAATCATTTGGATCTGAACATTCATGCCACAATAAAGAAAATTACATTGAGAATTATGCTAGGTAGCATTCCACATCAAAAAATTCTTTTTATCATTTACCTACTCGAGGACGAGCAGGAATTAAGCTTGGGGATGCTTGATACGTCTCCAACGTATCTATATTTTTTATTGTTCCATGCTATTATATTACCCCTTTTGGATGTTTATGGGCTTTATTTTACACATTTATATCATTTTTGGCACTAACATACTAACCGGAGGCCCAACCCATATTGCTGTTTTTTTGCCTATTTCAGTATTTCGAAGAAAAGGAATATCAAACAGAGTCCAAACGGAATGAAACCTTCGGAAGCATGAGTTTTGGAACGAACGTGATCCAGAGGACTTGGAGTGCAAGACAAGAAGCATCCGAGGCTCCCACGAGATAGGAGGGCACGCCCCCCTGTAGGGCGCGCCCCTGTCTCGTGGGTCCCTCGGGCGACCACCGACGTACTTCTTCCTCCTATATATACCTACGTACCCCGAAAACATCCAGGGAGCACCCGAAACACAATTTCCACCGCCGTAACCTTCTGTATCCGCGAGATCCCATCTTGGAGCCTTTGCCGGTGTTCTGTCGGAGGGGGAATCGACCATGGAGGGCCTCTACATCAACATCCTTGCCTCTCCGATGAGTTGTGAGTAGTTTACCACAGACCTACGGGTCCATAGTTATTAGCTAGATGGCTTCTTCTCTCTTTTTGGATCTCAATACAATGTTCTCCCCCTCTCTTGTGGAGATCTATTCGATGTAAACTCTTTTTGCAGTGTGTTTGTCGAGATCCGATGAATTGTGGGTTTATGATCAAGCTTATCTATGAATAATATTTGATTCTTCTCTGAATTCTTTTATGTATGATTGAGTTATTTTTGCAAGTCTCTTCGAATTATCGGTTTGGTTTGGCCTACTAGATTGATCTTTCTTGCCATGGGAGAAGTGCTTAGCTTTGAGTTCAATCTTGCGGTGTTCTTACCCAGTGAAAGAAAGGGTTGCAAGACACATATTGTATTGTTGCCATTGAGGATAAAAAGATGGGGTTTATATCATATTGCATGATTTTATCCCTCTACATCATGTCATCTTGGTTAAGGCATTACTCTGTTCTTTGTGAACTTAATACTCTAGATGTAGGCAGGAGTCGGTTGATGTGTGGAGTAATAGTAGTAGATGCAGGGAGGAGTCGGTCTACTTGTTATGGACGTGATGCCTATATACATGATCATGCCTAGATAATCTCATAATTATTCGCTTTTCTATCAATTGCTCGACATTAATTTGTTCACCCACCGTAGTACTTATGCTATCTCGAGAGAAGCCTGTAGTGAAATCTATGGCCCCCGGGTATATCTCTTATCATATTTGCTTCCAATCTACTTTTATTTGCATCTTTACTTTTTGCATCTATATTATAAAATACAAAAAATATATTTATCTTATCATACTATCTCTGTCAGATCCCACTTTCGCAAGTGGTCGTGAAGGGATTGACAACCCCTTTATCGCGTTGGTTGCGAGTTCTCAGTTTGTTTGTGTAGGTGCGTGGGACTTTTGAGGAGCCTCCTACTGGATTGATACCTTGGTTCTCAAAAACTGAGGGAAATACTTATGCTACTATTGCTGCATCACCCTCTCCTCTTCGAGGAAAACCAACGCAAGCTCAATACGTAGCACCCACCACATCTATGATGATATGTGTTTTTGTTACAATTATCGTCATAGAAGTGTCATAAGCATGATAGGAAAAAACTTCGTTGGGTCCACAATGTCACGGATGTGTCTTTTTTTTGTTGTGTGTAGAAGGACTCCATCTCACGGGGACACTGCTGGGACACGGCCTAGACTGCGATGCGTGATGCAACTCCGACTCTTGGTATAGCTTCTCCTTAAACTGGCATGACAGGCCAGGTGAGTACTTTGAATGTACTCGCAAGCTCACAACAAACAATACAACAATGACAAACAACAACATGATATTTAAGCAAGCTATATGCAGGAACATGACATGCTACTCATAAAGTGTAGGTGCTTGCAACCAAGGTCCCTCGAACCAGCTTACCATCCTGGTTACTTCATAACCACAGCCATCATCTTACTAGGTGATCACCGCGGGATCACAAAGGAAACCATCTCGATGATTCCGACAGCTCGTCCATCATATCATGTGCCATAAGTATAACATTAGTGTGCATAGTAATTATTTATGTTGACCCACGGTGTGACCTACTATGAACTGTGTCCATGACCGAGGACGCGGATATCGATAGATTAAACACACTCTGCAGAGGTTAGTACACTGTACCCACACCATAGAACACATGGCCTCATACTCCCATTCGGGTGGACCAATGGCATTTCGACAAAACCAATCTACTGCATGACACTCTCCTAGCCACTCCGACCAACTCCCCTTTGGGCTCAGTCCTCGGTGGCCTCGGATGTCAGTCCGGACATCAAAAGGCCATCGTTGTGGCAAAACAAAAACGGTACCGAACGGGGACAATGGCACCAAAACAACTATGGGCACACAAGGCTATGTCTGCCTACCTAGCCAGGGTAGTGCAAGCACATAACCTTCCCTACTTGGAGGCACCGGCGAGAGGCATGACAATAGATCGAATAAGGGCCTTCCCATAAATGCAAATGTGGTTGCATTGGGAAGCTTGATTCGATGGCACCATGACTCGATCAACAACATGTTCAAGTTGGATTAGTATCATGTTTAACTTGAAATAAAATTTACTCGAGCCATAGTATGCCATGATAAATGCCATGATATGCACATGCACAAAACCAACATAATGGCGGTACCAACTCTCAAAATAATCTAAGTGAAGCATGATAGTACATTTCATTTTAAAAAATCAACTCTCGAAATAATCTAAGTGAAGCATGAGCGCATATTTCTTCAGAAATTATCAAATGTCAAAATAATCTAAGTGAAGCATGAGAGCATATTTCTTCAAAATTAAATCACCACCATGCTCAAAAAGGATTTAAGTGAAGCACATAGATCAATTTCCTAGCTCAAAAGATTTAAGTGAGGCACATAGAGCAATTGCCTAGCTCAAAAAAACTAAGTGAAGCACATATAGAAATTCTAACAAAACAAGATATCATTATGGCTCTCTCAAATAGGTGAGTCTAGCAAGGATGATTGTGACAAATTAAAAATCAAAACAAGCAAAGACTCGTATAATACAAGATGCTCCAAGCAAAACTCATGATATGTGATGAATAAAAATATAGGTCCAAGTAAAATTACAGATGGTCGTTAGAATAAAGAGGGGATGCCTTCCGGGGCATCCCCAAGCTTAGTTTCTTGGGAGTCCTTGAATATTACCTTGGTGTGCCTCGGGCATCCCCAAGCTTAGGCTCTTGCCACTCCTTATTGTTGGGGAACATTGCATGGGAAACAAAAAATTTCCCACGCTCACCAAGATCAATCTAGGAGATGAACATCTACGAGATGAGAGACTGCATCTACATACCATTGATGTAGTCGAACGTCTTCGGGATCCAATCACATCCGCCCCGCGAACTCCCGATCCAAGTGCCGAATGGACGGCACCTTCGCGTTCAACACACATACGGCTTGATGACGCCTTCACCTCCCCGATCTAGCGAGCGATGGTGAAGTAGTAGCTCGAGTCCTCCGGAAACACAACGGTGTGGTGGCGGTGGTGGTGGCGGAATCTCAGCAAAGCTTTGCTAAGAACTACGGAGAGGAAGAGGGATGCGAGGGAAAGGAGAGGCAGCGCCGTGGCGTGGAGATGTGCTCCGGGGTGCAACTTCCCTCTCTCTACCTCTCTATATATAGGGGAAGGGAGGAAGGGGTGGCGCCCCTAGGGGAGCCCCCAACCCTCCTGGTTACGTGAGATGGGGTGAGGGGGGGCGCTCAGCCCATTAGTGGGCTGGTTTTTCCCCTCCCCTTGGCCCATGGGGCCCCCAACACTTGTCGGGTCCCCCCGAAACCCCTTTTGGTGACGCTGGTCATCTCCCGATACCCCCGGAACAATTCCGGACTCCAACACCCTTTGTCCAATATATTGATCTTAACCTCCGGACGACTCCAGAGTTCCTCGTTACATCTGAGATCTCATCCGGGACTCTGAACAACCTTCGGTAACCACCATAATGACTCAACTATACTTATATCGTCACCAAACGTTAAGTGTGTAGACCTTGCGGATTCGATAACTATGCAGACATGACCGAGACACCTCTATGATCAATAAACAATAGCGGGATCTGGATGACCATATTGGTTCCCACATATTCTACGAAGATCTTATCGGTCGAACCTCGATGTCAAGGATTCGGCTAATCCCGTATGTAGTTCCCTTTGTCTATCGGTATGTTACTTGCCAGAGATTCGATCGTTGGTATCTCCATACCTAGTTCAATCTCGTTACTGGCAAGTCTCTTTGCTCGTTCCGTAATACAAGATCTCGTGACTAACTCATTGGTCACATTGCTTGCAAGCTTATTGTGATGTTGTATTACCGAGTGGGCCCTGAGATACCTCTCCGTCATACGGAGTGACAAATCCCAGTTTTGATCCATGCCAACTCAACACACACCCTCAAAGATACCTATAGAGCACCTTTATAGTCACCTAGTTACATTACGAAGTTTGGTACACACAAGGCACTCCTCCGGTGTCAGTGAGTTGCATGATCTCATGGTCATAGGAACATATACTTGACATGCAGAAAAACTATAGCAATAAACTTGATACGATCATATGCTACATTCATAGTTTGGGTCTTGTCCATCACATCATTCTCCTAATGATGTGATCCCGTTATCAAATGACAACTCATGTCCATGGCTAGGAAACCATAGCCATCTTTGATCAAGGAGCTAGTCCGGTAGAGGCTTACTACGGACATGTTGTTGTCTATGTATACACACATGTATTTGAGTTTCCGGTCAATACAATAATAGCATGGATAATAAATGATTATCATGAACAAGGAAATATAATAATAACCACTTTATTATTTCCGCTAGGGCATATTTCTAAGAGTCTCCCACTTGCACTAGAGTCAATAATCTACCATCGCATGGTAATGAATCTAACACCCATATAGTTCTAGTGTTGATCGTGATTTGCCCGTGGAAGAGGATTAGTCAACGGATCTGCAACATTCAGGTCCATATGCACTTTGCAAGTGTTTATGTCTTCCTCCTTGATGTAATCGCGGATGGAATTGAAGCATTGCTTTATGTGTCTGGTCCTCTTGTGAAACCTTGGTTCCTTGGCTAGAGAAATGGCACCATGTTGTCATAGAACAAAGTCATCGGGTCTTGTGCTCTAGGCATAACTCCAAGATCTGTCATGAACTACTTCATCCAGACACCTTCCTTTGTTGCCTCCGATGCAGCTATGTACTCCGCTTCGCATGTAGAATTGGCTACCACGCTTTGCTAGGAACTGCACTAGCTTACCGCTCCCCCATTTAGAATATATACGTATCCGGTTTGAGACTTAGAGTCATCCAGATCAGTGTCAAAACTTGCATTGACATAACCCTTTACGACGAGCTCTTGATCACCTCCATAAACAAGAAACATGTCCTTAGTCCTTTTCAGGTACCTAAGGATATTCCTCACCGCTATCTAGTGATCCACTCCTGGATTAGTTTGAAACCTTCCAGCCATACTTATTGTAAGGCTGACATCCGGTCTTGTGCACAGCATCGCATACATGATAGAGCCTATGGCAGAGGCATAGGGGATGACACTCATCTATCCTCTGTAGTCATTGGGCATTGAGTTTGACTCAACTTCACATCTTGCAAAACAAGAAAGAACCCCTTCTTGGACTGATCCATTTTGAACTTCTTCAAAATCTTATCAAGGTATGTGTTTTGTGGAAGGCCTATCAAGCGTCTTGATCTATCTCTATAGATCTTGATGCCTAATATGAAAGAAGCTTCTCCTAAGTCCTTCATTGAAAAATTCTTGTTCAAATATTCCTTCACGTTTTCCAAAAGTTCTATATTGTTTCCAATCAGCAATATGTCATCCACATATAATATTAGAAACGCTATAGAGCTCCCACTCACTTTCTTATAAATACAAGCTTCTCTGTAAACTTGTATAAACCCAATCTGTTTGATCACCTCATCAAAGCAAAGATTCCAACTCCGAGATGCTTGCACCAGTCCATAAATGGATCGCTAGAGTTTGCACACTTTGTCAGCATTCTCTGGATCGACAAAACCTTATGGGTGCATCATATACAACTCTTCCTTAAGGAAACCATTAAGGAACATTGTTTTGACATCCATCTGCCAGATTTCAGAATCGAAAAATGCAACTATTGCCAACATGATTCTGATAGACTTAAGCATCAGTACGGGTGACAAACTCTCATCATAGTCAACTCCTTGAACTTGTGAAAAAACCCTTTGCCACAAGTTGAGCTTTATATACGGTGACATTACTGGCCGCGGCTGTCTTCTTCTTGAAGATCCATTTATTCTGAATGGCCTTTCGCCCTTCAGATAATACTTCCAAAGTCCATACTTTCTTTTCATACATGGATCCCATCGCGGATTTCATGGCCTCTAACCATTTGTTGGAATCCGGGCCCACCATCGCTTCTCCATAGCTTGTAGGTTCATCGTTGTCCAACAACATGACCTCTAAGGCAGGGTCGTCCTACCACTCAGGAGTTGTGCATACCCTTGTCGACCTACGAGGTTCGATAGTAACTTGATCTGAAACTTCATGATCACTATCATTAGTTTCCTCTTCAACTGACATAGGTGTCACAGAAACATCTTTATGCACTGCACTACTCACTGGTTGAAGTAGAGGTTCAACAACCTCATCAAGTTATATCCTCCCCCCACTCAATTCTTTCGAGAGAAACTCTTTCTCGAGAAAGGACCCATTCTTAGCGACAAACACTTTGCCTTCGGATATGAGATAGAAGGTATACCCAACCGTCTCTTTTGGGTATCCTATGAAGACGCATTGGTCCGCTTTGGGTTCGAGCTTTTCTGGCTGAAGCCTTTTGACATAAGCATCGCAATCCCAAACCTTAAGAAATGACAACTTAGATTTCTTGCCAAACCACAATTCATACGGCGTCGTCTCCACAGACTTAGATGGTGCCTTATTTAAAGTGAATGTAGATGTCTCTAATGCATAACCCCAAGACGATAGTGGCAGTTCGGCAAGAGACATCATAGAACCCACCATACACTACAAAAAAAATACACTTCCCTGGTGATACATGTTTGTCACAGTAGGTCACGTTTTCTTTCATGCATGTACATCCATGACGATTTTATGACATAATCAAGATAGTCATACATGTTTTGTCGTAGAAGTGTTCCATGACATTACCAAAATTATCATCAAGGAAGTGTCCACTTCCATGATGATAAATCACGCGTCATAGAAGTGCTTTCGTCAAGGGTGACTGACACATGACATCCACCGTAACGGGTCACCTTTAAGCTATCGGGTTCCGGTTTGGATCTGATAACCCGTTAACAGCGCAGACCAATGGGGATTTTCCACGTGTAAAATTCTCCTTGGCTGGCAGATCCACATGTCGGCCCGGCGTTCGGACAGTTGTCATCCAGCAAATGGACGGAACGCGCTTATGATACGTTGAGATGTGTCTCAGCCCAACAATGGCCCATTCAGGTTAAAAGGCCGGGCCTGTCAAAATAAGCGGGTCGGCCCATTAGCGGCCTACTTGAGTCAGGCCCATTTACAAGTACGGCCCGTAAAAGTTACACAGAATCGGCCCATCAAAGGCCCATTGTAGATTTGACAATTTCAAGCCCATCATTAGTATAAGTCTATTAACTGCCCGCTATGTCTTTGGGCTCAATTGCGGCCCGAGCTTCTTTCATCCTGTTAGCAGCCCATCATCAGTTCAAGCCCATTAATGGCCCGGAACGTCTTTTGGCCTTTTGGTCCATTTTGTAGTTGGGCCAAGTCTAGCCCACTGTGACTATAGGCATGTCCTCGGCCCATTCGCTAAATGGGCCAACTCTTAGCCCATTTTCTCTCCCGTCTTGTTAACATCCCACACAACAGTTGAGCCTTTGACTTTAGGTCCATTACGGGCCCATGTTCCGCAGGGCATTATTTCAGCCCAACGTGACTTTCGGCCTGTTAAAAGCCTAGTTTGCAAATTGGGCCTCCTCTGGCCCATAACACTTTCGACATCTTACTGGCCCATAAAGTAAAACTGCCAAGACAAAATTGACATTTATTTCGGCCTGCTAAAGGCCCGCGGGCCATTTCCATTTAGACGGCCCTATCGAGCTTTAGGCCCGTTGACAGGCTGCTAAGAGTCATTGTTATGGTGGGCCACATCATTTGGGATCCATTTAATATTATTTTGACTAGCCCAATTAAAGCCCGCTTTGACTACACATGTTTGTTCGTTTGCATGGCGTACAGGAAATGTTTCAGCATGTTGGCCCCCATTTCAACGATATAGCATATTCAAGAATTATCCTACTCTATACTATCGCCTCTAAAAAACATACACTATACAATAAAAAGACTAAGGCATAGAAACGTAGAGTAATCCTACACTATACAATAAAGAAATTACAGCCGAATATACCCACTGGGCATTATAGTTCGGCATTAGTGACAATAAAGCGTACACAAACAGCAAATTACATACACTAGACAAATAAAGCTCATACATCATGGACACACATCAATAGAACTTACCATTTGAACTATAATCTCTTCAGAAAATAGAATTGACCGGATTCAGATAACACAAATTTCAGTCTACAAAATCTCCGATTCCTTTGTGGTTACCTCAGTGTCTTGTTTCATTTTTTTGACTCCTGCATCTAATACCTGCATGTCCAGTCTCAACTTGTTGATTGTACGTTGAGAATCATGTACACATTGTCTTGCCATCTCTAGTTGACGCTCGAGAACATCAGCACATTCCCATTCCAATCCATAATCATTCAGTAACAGCCATGCCGCACTGCTCGCAGATCTCTATGTTGATGTCACTTCATCCTGAAATGTTTCTGTAAGTACACATGACTAGGGCAAAAATATAGTTCAGCAATGGAGCGAGCAAGACAGACTATTTTGTACATGGCAAAAACAGGACTAACAATAATGTTACACATCATGAAGCATAAGCAGGTGATATTTTAAAAATTAGAAAAATGGTAGTCTACGTAGCCTGCATACATGAATCTCTCTTAGCTCACCAGAGGAGCGTGATGTTGGGGCCCAATCCAAAACACAGACAAGTTGCAAATTTAGACAACACGTTGCGTATAAGTAAGCAAGCAGTTGGCCATTCTATAGCTCAATTAATGTCTTAGGGAGCATAATGAACAGAAGAGGGATTCATACAAACCTACTACAACAAGCAAATCTATGCAATCATTAGCCTAGTATAAACTAGATTGTGAGCCTCATGCAATAATTGTTGGTTAATAGACTTCAAAGCTTCAGGCACACTTCGCCAGAGTAACTAAATGGTAAGGCCTTTAATTATGTCAACTAATATTTATACAAGTACCCAACATCAGGCATCATTGTTTGGGCATCTCATTAACTGAGGATGAATAAAGCAGTTGAAAAGAGCAAATTAACTATGCCTGAAACAAACAAGGAATTGAACTGTTGAGTTGGATACAGTGACTTACCTTAACTGGTTGAATAGGCTTAGCGTAGCTCCTACTTCTCTTGCAAGGCATCTTCCTAACATCTTGTACATGGAAATCCTCAATCTTATCTTCATTGCACCCCCTCTACAAGGTGACACAAACTAGTTACTCGTCTCCTTGGAAGATAAATATGCATACTTTTCAGTCTGTGAACAACACAAAAGGATGAAATTATAACAAAACAACACCACATAATGGAACATTCCACATCTCTTGCACCTCCACACAATGAAATGAGCATTTACTATGTGTGCACTATGTAAAAACTAGGCATACCTTAAGTGGATCTCCAGGTACTCTTGGGGAGCCTACTTTAGTGTACACCCAAACCTTTATGTTGCCTATGAGTTAGACAAGGCCCCACTACAGCAGCCCTTAGTGTTTAAATCGTTGACAAGCTCTGTTAGAGTGTTAGGTCAAGAACAACAAGTAATCAAAGCAAACAGTCCTAGTATGTGTCGGTGTTCTGGGAACGGGGGTCCCCAGACTTGCCTGCACATGCGGCCTGCGGTGTGGCTCCACCAGTGGCCCAGTACGGCCCGTCTTCGTCAACCCAATACTCAAGACCCTCGCGGGGCAGATGACACAAGGCCTCCTCAGGGGCGACCTCACCAGGCAGGCTCGCGAGGAGGCAGAGAGATCAAGGCAAGGGGTACCCTGAGAGGTGCCCATGACGCAAGCCATGACAACCAAGGCCAGGCGGGCGCCAGCCCTTGCAGTGTCCTCATTTCCCCTTTGGTGCTAAGGGGGCAAGCGCAGGCGCGGAGTACCGAGGCATTAGGCAAAGGTTTCCATATCGGTGCAACAAGACCAAGACCAGCAGGACGGCAGGATGGAGGTCACCATGGAGCCCAAGACGGCATCACCACCAGCTCCTTTGGCAGGCGAAGACCACCTTTAGTCAGGATAGCTTGTACTAGTTGTCCCCTTTCAAAATGGCCGTTGTTGGATCCCTTCCCGCTCAATATTTGGGGAGAGGACCAGGGCCTCTATAAAAAGGGCTAGCCACCATAGTAGAAGGCAACTGATTCATATCACCCTCACCGGCACAAGTTGGCCAAGCACAAGAACACATCTCCTCGCGAGGCTGTTCTTCCCTTGTACTGTTCATCACCAGCCCAAGAGGCAATCCACCACACCACACACATGAGTAGGGTATTACACCACAACTGTGGCCTGAACCTATATAAATCTTGTGTCTCTTGTGTTGTTCATCGAGCTAGCTTAGAGATTGCAGCGAGGCTGAGGGCGTGTTTCAGTAGGGAGAAATCTTCCTGCGCACCCCAGTGTTCGAACCTTAAGGGTTTTGCTGGAACCCGATATCCAACATTTGGCGTGCCAGGTAGGGGTGCACCGAAATATTCTTTCTGCTGATCCGCGTCCCATCGCTTCGTCGCGTCCAGGTCGGATGCCCGCCGAGCCCACTGCGAGCGCCGGGCTGCTCTCGTCGCTCGCGTCGCCCAGACTGCCCCTGTCGGCGGGCGTCCCCGTCGTTCCCCGTCGCCTGCCGCCAATGCCGCCACTGGCCCGGAGGGGAATGAGCAGCAAGCATCTTCCCTACACCCCTTGGTGTGGCGGGAAGGCCGCACCGCCACTCCGTTGCTGACCCTAGATGGTTCGTCGTCTCTTGCTCGTCGCGCCCCCACGGACGCGCAGGCCGCGCTACTTATGGCACGTGAGCTCCTGCATTACTGCCGCATCGACGACCTCTATGAAGAATGGCTCACCTGCATCACCAAGCTCGTCAACGCCGCAGGGGACTCTCCCGCGCCATCCCTCTCGCTGCCTCACCCTCCGCCAGGTACGAGCGATGCAGCTCAAGGAGGGCTTCCACCACCTCCGCACCAAGACGGCGCCCTGGCTCCAAGGCGCGTGGTCCCTGGACGTGACCCACCGCATGCAGCGCCCGCATGACAAGAAAGAAGCTGCCAAGAAATACCTTGGCCTCAAGAAGGCGCCCCCATGCTCCCTGCACTGACACGACAAGACCGCGTGTTGCCTCTGGGTGTGGTGCGCGGGTACCATCAAGAGCAAGCTCCGCATCAGCAAAGGGCTCCGTTGACCACAGCAGGTTGCCGTGCATTCACCATCGAGCTGTGTAGCATCGCTTGGCCAGGAAAGTTCAAGCCAGACCTGCCTCCTCGTTACGACTGTACAACTGACCCTGCGGAGTTCCTGCAGCTCTATGAGCTGAGCATCGAGGCGGCCAACGGAGACGAGAAGGTCATGGCGAACTGGTTTCCCATGGAGCTCAAGGAAGGTGCCCACACATGGCTCCTAAACCTTCCTCCCGGCTCGATCTACTGGGACAAGATGCGCAGCCGCTTCATCGCCAACTTCTAGGGCACTCGCGACCGCCCCCCGGCCGCGGGTGACATGCACCGCATCAAGCAACAACCTGGGGAGAACCTGCAAAAATACATCCAGTGCTTCAACAGCGCCCGCCTCAATCCCCAAGGTGACGGATGAGGCCATCATCTCGGCGTTCTATAATGGCATCCGTGACGTCAATATGAAGGAGGAGCTCGCCATCCACGAGGAGTTGTGCACATCCCTGGAGCTGTTCAACCTGGCGACCAAGTGCGCAAGAGCTGAGGAGGGATGCCTGTCCCTCCTCAAGCTTCCAGCTGCTAACCCAGATGAAAAGAAGACCAAGGCCAAGGACATGAAGCGCAAGGGAGTAGCCGTGCTTCCGGCAGAACCATACATGAAGCGCGGCAGGGACTAGCCGGAGTTGTCCAAGGGAAGCCGACCGTTCTGCGCCTACCACAACCTCCACACCCACAACACCATCAACTCCCAGGAGCTCAGGGCCTTTCTAGAAGGACGCTTAGGTCGACGCCCTGAGCACAACGACCGGGGCTACGGCCGAGGAGGAGGATGAGGCGGATGACGGTGGGACGATGGTGGCCCTCGCCAGGAGTGGCGTGACCGACCTCGTGAGGATCGCTAGCAGGACCAGCCTCGCGAGGGAGCCTGGAGGGATCAGCCTCGCGAGGACCGCCCGCAGGGCAACGCAGGCCTTCCTCCTCTGCCGCCGCCGCTAAGAAGGAATGACGACCACCATCAGGATGAGGGGGCTAGGGGCTTCCAAGAGCCATGTGCTATCGCTTGCATCTTGGCAGAGCTCAGGCCCCAACCTCTCAGTGCATCTTCAAGAAGTTTGCTTGCAAGGTGAACGCAGTCCTTCCCAGGCTTGAGGCCACATGCCCACTTAGGTGGTCCAAGTGCGCCATCACCTTCAGCTCAAGAAATCAACTCAAGTGCGTGGCTACTGTGGGCGTCCTCTCGATGCTTTGTTCCCCAGTCATCAGCAACGTGCAAGTCACCAGGACTCTCATTGATGGCGGTGCAGGGCTTAATGTTCTGTCTGTAGAGATGTTTGACAACCTCTAAGTGCCATATGATCAGCTCCAGCCTACCAAGCCTTTCTCAGGAGTCACTGACGGTTCCACCATCCCAATAGGGCAGGTCCACCTCCCTGTCACCTTTGGCAAGCGCAACAACTACCGCACCGATCTCATCGACTTTGACGTCGCCCACATCCACCTGTCGTACAATGCCATCCTCGGGTATCCAGCCCTAGCCAAGTTCATGGTGATGACCCACCACGGCTACAACGTCCTCAAGATGCCAGGAAGCGGTGGAATCATCACGGTCCCCTGCGAAGAAAGGGATGCGGTGTGCTCCCTCGAGCGTGCCTTCCAAGCTGCATCAATCGAGGACCTGGACGGCAAGGGCGAGAACCCTCCGGAGGCCATCCCCAGGAAGAAGAAGCAGTCGCTCAGCGCGAGGCCTCAGGAGGTCGGCACCTCAGGTGGTGTCGTGTCAGGATCGGCACCTGTGCAAGGGGCGCCTCCTTCCATCGCATAGGAAGGCGCGCCCGGCACCCTCCTCGGGCAGGGCTCGGGGGATCTCTTCTGGAGAGCCTCAGACCTTGCCAACATCACGAGGGAGGCGCTCGGGCACCACTTGGAGGCGTGCTTCGCGGCACGTTTCCCTCAGGAAGGCACGTGGCGTGGAAAGCCCAACGTTCAGGAGTTCATCACCAAGACCACTCAGGAGCTTCAGGAAGCAAGAGCCATGCGCGGCGTTCGCCGCTTGCCCGGCATGGCCCCCCATCCAGGCGAGGATGGTGGGTTGCGCGTCTGCATCGATGTGCCAGGGCTCAACCGAGCCGCATCTCAGGAGCGCCTCTTGCCTTCGTGTGTGGGACGCTGTGAGGGTTCGCTGCACAGCTACGTTTGCATGCCTTTCGGCCTGCCGAACGCGGCTGCCACCTACTAGCGTCACCTGTGGAGCATTCTGGCGGCTCAGGAGGCCAGGCATCACGCGATCCTAGCGGAGATGGAGATGGTCCTCAAGGAACCACCTGGACCCACGGAGCCTCGTGAGGCTTAGGGCCCTGGTGGCTCGTGAGGGACGGTCTCTTCACCGCGCATCTTCGGCTACCTCAACACCCCTTTTACAACGGTACCAGGTGACATCTTCCAACTTCATTTCAGCTGGGAGCACCCTCAGGGCTGCATCATTCCCAGGCCGCGTGGGTCCGTCCCTACGACATGTATCTTTTTCTTATGTGTTTAGTTTACCTTGCTGGGGGTGCCCCTCGGGCTGCATCATCCCCAAGACGCTTGGGTCCGACCCAGTGTCATGTATCCATCCTGCGTTTACCTAAGCTGATTAGCCTTTCGTACCTAACCTACCTGTGATTATCGCCTAGCGCCTACCACGGGCCTCCTCTCTCTCATGCAAATCGCTTGAGCGTTAAAATGGGGGCTCCTGAGCATCGCCACTTGGGAGCTATTACTGGCTCTCCAGCCCTCACCCCCTGGCCTTGACCACGACATCGTGACCTGGCATACCAACGGTGGCTGAGATCGCTCGAGGGCCGGGAACTGAGGACAAAGAGCATTTGTATCTAACCATCTCGTAGGAACACACAGCTGTCAAAGATCCAAGACCAGGCGCAACCCTCCTTGAGGTAGGGCCTCGTGAGTACCACGCTGGCTCACGAGTGCCCAGATACACCTCGTCTAGCCCTGCCGTGCAAGCCACGTATCAAGGCGGGGCTGTACACGCCCTGGGGGCTCCTCCCATAGGGGGACCCCTCCCACGCACTAGTGGAAGCACCATGCTCCGCGCTGGCTGACGACACTGCCGAGGAGCGGCTATGCCCGTACACATACGGAAGCGCTACGCTCCGCGCTGGTGATAAACAACTGAGGGCAGTCCACGGCCGTATCAACCTCAGGGAGCTCAGAGCTTAGTGTCTGGCCTCATCGCAACACCTCCCCTCGAGAGCGTCGCGCGAGGGGGCTGGACTCGGGGGCTGCGCCCGGGTCACTCCCGAGTGCATGCCACCCAGCTAGGTCCATCGGACCTGGTCAATGCACCCCCATTCCCGAGTGGAGCCAAGGTATGACGATCGTTTGAACGTCAAGGGGGACTCCTAAGCATCACGACTCCTAAGCCTAACTGGTCATGTAGCCCCACACTACTTAGTCCCGTCCTGGTGATCCGGTCGGGGCTAACGGCGGTTGAGGTATACACGGGGCCGGGCTCTGCCGATGTAGAACGCCCGATCTACTCCTACGTTCACTCCCTACTTGATGTTTGCGCGTCAAGGGGGACTCCTGAGCATCGCGACTCTGGAGCCTAACTTGTCACGTAGCCCCTCACTCCTTGGTCGCGTCAGGGCCAATGACGGTTGAGGTATGCGCGGGGCCGGGCTCTGCCAACATAAAACATGAAGCAAATAGGAAGGAAACCTAAAAATCTTGAAGCAAATCCCAAAGCAAATATTACAAACCATAATTATCTTCACAATGCCATAAGCAAGTTTAAACGCCTCCATGAGGCATGCTGCACATTGCAGGAGTTAAAACAGGAAAGAAGTCGCAAGTAGATCACCCTTGGACAACACCGTCGTTTTCCAGGGGCTCCATCCCCATGGTGGTGTTGCCTTCACCAGCTCCACCTCCCAAGGCCACAGGATCAGCAGCACCGCCAGCCGTGGGCGCAGGAGCGAAGGCGCAGAATGTCCCTGGCAAGGCCTCCACATGGCCCTTCACACAGCAGCAGCAGCGTAGTGCTCGACGTCAACATGCTCCAGCAGCTCAGCAAGGTTGGCGTCAGGGTCACGGAGGTGGAGGTGGCTGAAGACGCGCGTCAGCGCCGCGGAAGAAAGGACGCGAGCTTCTACCTCTTCCATGGGGCCAACGCCGTTCATGACTTCCTCAAGCGCCTCGACCAAGACGGGAAGCAGCTGGGCGGGGCCGTCCTTGTCAGTAGCCAGCGGCTTATCCAAGCCCTTCTCATAGAGCGTTTTCAGCGCCGTGCGAGATCTCTCCTCGAGGAGTGCGAAGGCCGCGCGGTCCTTGGCCAGGACCTTCGCCTTGGCGTCCAGCTCGTCCCTCTCCGCCCTCAACTTCTGCTCTAGCGTTTCCAGTCGGCCGCGCTCGATGGTCCGCGCCTCCGCCAACCGCGTAAGCTCGGTGTCGCGGTCCCTAACGGCGTCCTCCCGAGCCTTCATCTTCTCCTCCTCCACTCGGCGGCCACGAGCTTCTTCGGCTTGCTTGTTGCACAGATCCTACAGCTCGGCCTCCAGTACCTTGTAGCGGTCCTGGGCGGCCGCAGAATCCTTCAATGCCGCCTCACGAGCAGCTGCGGCCTGGGTGGCGGCCTGCTTCTCCTCCTCGGAAGCTGCAGTGGCCCGCCTCAGCGCTGGTCAGACAAAGGCGTCAGAATGTAGCCAGCCATAGACCAGCTCCAGGCGCCCGACTACCAGATAGGAGTTGGTGCCCTGGAGGTCTTCTCGTAGCTGGACCACCTCGGAAAGGGCACGGTCCAAGACATCGGAGGAGGCAGAAGAACCCGGAACCAACAGTGCAGGAGGAGGAGGAGGCAGCATAACCACGGCTCGGGAGACTGGGGGCTCCTGAGCCTTGGGTACCTCAACAGCACCGTCAGGCATTGGCACCTCCGGAATGAGCAGGGCCATGGGGGCTGGCCCCCCACCAGGGCGCTCCTCCAAGCCTCGCGAGGATGACCGGGTAGGGGAGGTGCGAACACCATCGCCTCCCCTCCCCAAGGATGAAGGAGCGGCCGCTGTAGACGAGCCTGCCCCAGACGGAGTCACCGCGTCCCCCTTCCTCTTCTTCGCCGCAGGCGGCGGCCTAACCAGTTGATGGAGCATAATCAAGAACAAGATGAAGCACAAACACTTACTGGTCTACTGCGACGTAGCTCACCGCCCTCTTGTCGAGCTTAAAACCCGAGAGATTCAAGGCTCGGGGCACAGCCGCAAGGGCCCCAGGAGCAGGGGAAGGCGCAGCAGAGGGGTTGGAGGCGGCTCTAGGCGGCGCCTGGGTAGAAGCGGCCTCTCGGGAAATCAGCGCCGACCTTCCCTTCTTCGGGATCGCGAGCGAATCGTCCTCCTCCTGCGTGGCGTCGGCCTCGTTGTTGTCTGGCAAGATGCGGAGTATGTCGGCCCTACGCGGGGGAGAGGTCTTCCCTGTCCCCTCAATGGTCACCTCCGAGTCGCGCTCATCTTCTTCTTCATCTTCTCCTCCTCTGCGGGAGTCGCCCGAGGACGCGTCCACCGGTGCCGTCGCCCCCTGGACCGCGGGTGGTGTCAGTGGGACTAGGTCGCACCCATCAAAGGTGGGCATGGAAGCCACCACTTGCGCCCTGTCCTTGCGGAGGAACAAGGGGACAGGGGCACCTGCCTGATACTCTTGGTCATCCCCGACCAGGATGCGGAGAGCCGCGGCTAGATCCTCATCAACCAGAGCTGCCAGGCTCAGGCGAAGCTTGTCGTCTACACCATCAAGCATCCACAGGGGGCGCGAGTGAGGGAGTCCTGGATTAAGGGGTCCTCGGACAACCGGGCTATATACTTTGGCCGGACTGTTGGACTATGAAGATACAAATTGAAGACTTCATCCCGTGTCCGGGTGGGACTCTCATTTACGTGGAAGGCAAGCTTGGCAATTCAGATATGTAGATCGCCTTCTCTGTAACCAACTCTGTGAAACCCTAGCCCCCTCCGGTGTCTATATAAACCAGAGGGTTTAGTCCGTAGGACAACAAGAGTCATAATCATAGGCTAGCTTCTAGGGTTTAGCCTCTACGATCTCGTGGTAGATCAATTCTTGTAATACTCATATCATCAAGATCAATCAAGCAGGAAATAGGGTATTACCTCCATCGAGAGGGCCCGAACCTGGATAAACATTGTGTCCCCTGCCTCCTGTTACCATTAGCCTTAGACGCACAGTTCGGGACCCCATACCCGAGATCCGCCAGTTTTGACACCGACATTGGTGCTTTCATTGAGAGTTCCATTGTGCCGTCGCGATAAGGCTTGATGGCTCCTTCAATCATCGGCAACGATGCGATCCAGGGTGAGGTTTTCCTCCCCAGACAGATCTTCGTATTCGGCAGCTTCATATTGCGGTCCAACTTGCTTGGCCATATGGAGACGATCGACAGCTACGCCCCTGGCCATCAGGTCAGGTTTGAAAACTTGAGCTACACTACCGACATCCATAGATATTTGATTTTCGATAGATTCGAGCCCATGTCAGGTATGTCGAACAGTCACAAAGAGCATGACTTAGATCTGCCACCGGACGGTGTTCGGGAGATCACACCTGCGGCTGCCCCGGCCCTTAATCTGGAGCAGATCGTGCCACCCGAGGACGGGTGGATAGACCCCGCCCCGGAGGCCGCACACTCATCGGCGATAGACCCGAAAACAGACTTCGGCACCAAAGAGGTCTGTGTCATCGGACCCTCGGACTCGTCTCCGGTCATAGGCCCCGAACCGCACACGTCTGTGCCTATCAAATCCGATTGGGCACCGATCATGGAGTTTACCTCCGTGGATATTTTTTAGCACTCGCCCTTGGGCGACGTGCTAAATTCATTAAAGTCTCCCTCCCTGTCAGGAGACTCTTGGCCGAACTATGTCCTGCTTGAGTGGGAAACGGACGACAAAGAAATTCGTTCCCCACCCACCACCCACTTAATAGCCACTGTCAATGACTTAACCGACACACTTGATTTCGACTCCGAAGACATCGATGGTATGGACGACAATGCTGGAGATGAATAGGAACCACCGCCCACAGGGCACTGGACAGCCACCTCATCATACGATATATACATGGTGGATACACCCAAACAAAATAACGGTGAGGAACGGAAGGATGCAACGGAGGATAATCCCCTCGAGCAGCAACCAAAGCGACGATGTAGGCGCCGCTCTAAATCCCGCCACAGTAAAAACAGCGATAACAGCGCAAGAAAGAATAACACTCCGGTCGACTCCAAAGGAAACGACGACCCCATGAACCCAGTGATCGAGCAGGATGAGCCAGGGGACGGAGAACATAGTCCAGAGCCGATATCCAATGGTAAAACTCATCAACCTGTCTCCGGAGAGGAAAACAGTTCGGACGACGATGCAGTCATCATCCCGGAAAAACACTTGGAACAAGAGAACCTTCATAGAAGGCTTACCACCATAGCGAGAAGCTTGAAGAAGCAGAAGAAAAGGCTTAAGGCCGTGCAGGATACGCTCAACCACAGATGGAACAAAGTGCTCGACACTGAAGAAAAATACGGTGACGATCGCCACACAAAGAGCTACCCAAAGCGCAAGCTGCTGCCCGAATTCGACGATGAGGCCATAGAGCCCATCCCGCCGAAAAATAATACGGCCGATCCACCAGATCGACCACCCCGTGGCCGCGATAGGGCAGCTAATGACGCTGCACACAAGTCAGCACACGATTTACGTGAGCTCCTGGACAAAAAAGTCGGTATGGCCAGGTCCATCTATGGATCTAGGAAGCGTGCTCCGGTGCAGGATCACAGCCACCAAAACAATCATATTGATCAGATACCAACTCGGAATTAACACCGAACACAACAATCGTCGAGAACATACCACGACACATCCAAATACAGGGGTGCCGCGCACCCCCTGTGCTTCATCGATGAGGTGCTGGATCATGAATTTCCAGAGGGATTTAAACCCGTGAATATAGAGGCATACGACGGAACAACAAACCCTGGGGGTCTGGATTGAGGACTTTATCCTTCACATCCACATGGCTCGCAGAGATGATCTCCACACCATTAAATACCTACCCCTCAAGTTTAAAGGACCAGCTCGACATTGGTTGAAAAGCCTCCCCGAAAACTCAATTGGAAGTTGGGAGGAACTTGAGGATGCTTGCAGGGCAAATTTTCAAGGGACCTATGTCCGACCTCCGGATGGAGACGATTTAAGTCACATAATCCAACAACTCGGAGAGTCGGTCCGCAAGCTTTGGAACATATTTCTCACTAAGAAGAATCAAATCATCGATTGCCCGGATGCCGAAGCCTTAGCAGCTTTCAAGCACAGTATCCGAGATGAATGGCTCGCCAGACACCTTGGCCAAGAAAAGACAAGGACAATGGAAGCCCTAACAAGCCTTATGACCCGCTTCTGCGCGGGCGAGGACAGCTGGTTGGCCCGCAGCGGCACCAGCGACCCAGGCACATCCGAAGTCAGGGATGGTAACGGGAAGCCGCGACGCAATAAAAACAAGTGTAGAAATAATGAAGACAGCCCAGACAACAGGACAGTCAACGCTGGATTTAGGGGTTCTCGACGCGGTCAACGGAAAAAGCCATTTAAAGGTAGCAGAGATGGATCGTCCAGCCTAAACAAGATTCTAGACAGATTATGTCAAATTCATGGCACCCCCGAAAAACCTGCAAATCACACCAACAGAGAATGCTGGGTCTTCAAGTAGGCCGGCAAACTAAATGCTGAACACAAGGGGAGGGAGACACCAAGTGAACACGAGGATGAGCCTCGCCTGCCGAACACTGGGGGACAGAAAAAAAATTCCACCATAGGTCAAAACAGTGAACATTATTTACGCAACTCACATACCAAAGAGGAGGTGCAAGCGCGCACTCCGAGACGTATATGTTGTAGAGCCCGTCACCCCCAAGTTAAACCCTTGGTCTGCCTGCCCGATCACTTTCGATCGCAGGGATCATCCGACTAGTATCCGGCACAGAGGATCGGCTGCCTTGGTGCTCGACCCAATAATTGAAGGATACCATCTCACCCGAGTCCTCATGGAGGGCGGCAGTAGTTTTAATCTGATATATCAGGACACTGTCCGCAAGATGGGGATAGACCCGTCAAGAATCAGCCAAAGCAGTACTACCTTTAAAGGAGTAATACCAGGCGTAGAGGCCTGCTGCACGGGCTCTCTAGTACTAGAGGTTATATTCGATTCTCCCGACAATTTCCGAAGCAAAGAATTAATCTTCGACATTGCTCCATTTCTAAGCGGCTATCACGCACTACTCGGAAGGACGGCCTTCGCTCGTTTCAATGCAGTACCGCATTACGCCTATCTTAAACTTAATTTGCCCGGTCCACGTGGCTTCATCACAGTTAGCGGAAATACAAAGCGTTCCTTATGTGCGGAAGAATATGCGGCGGCTCGAGCAGCAGAATACTGAACGGCCGCTACAAACCAGAATAAATGACTGGTCGTGAGGACCGCGGACACGGTTAGACGAGTCCGGCGCACCACTAGTTATAGCAACCCATATAAACCTGAGCTCGGGTTGATGGATATACCCCCATAGATGGTGCTAGGGGCTGCCCGCATGTAAAAAGGCCCATAGTTCGTCTTGACCCTATTAAAACAATAATAGATTACCTTTTCATGGTTCATTAAGAATAACCAACTTCTCGCACGAAGTCTTTCACCTGGTTTTTTTTCCTTTTTTTTACAGATGATCATCGTGCTACACCCTTCCAGGATACGACACAACGGAGACAAAGGCGCAGACGTGCAGCAGGGCCCCGCTCAAAGGTTTCTCTTTATATTAAGACCCGGTATAAACCTTTTTTAATGTCTCCTGTTGCTTCACACCCTCCGGGCACTCAACGCAACCGAGAGGGATGCTGGCATTATTGGCATTTTTTCACGCCAAACCTATGCATGTATCTGGAAATTCAGGCCTCATTATCGAGGTCGTTACTCAGCCAAGTATATGTTGTAAAGTCCGAATACCTTAGGGAATGTTCGGCGTCGCGAGTTTGGCCTTATATGCATCAGCTCCGAATCATGTCTTTGGTCAATAGTTGGGTTTCCCCGGCTCCCGTGTTTTGCTACCTTACATTCTGCTCTATCGGCTGAGGTGGCACCGGAAGAACTACTGCGATTGTGCCCTGGTTCATCTGGATGATCACCTCAGTAGAGAAAGACGAAAACTAACTGTCATGATAAAGCGCGAGACTGGTCAACCACTCGATGACTCAGCGGAATCTTCGCGATTCCTCCGCATTAACGAAGGACCGGTTTCCTGGTCATGTATGTACGCGCACCGAATTTGGACGAACGCGGAAGTACCAGGGGCTATATAGTAGCCCCACCGTCAAACTCCTATGGCTAAGTGAAAGTTTTAAAGCTATATAGTCCGATTGCCTTGTTTGCCGCGCTATCACCTCCTTAATGGACCAAGACATTGGATCAAGTGTCCTTATGCACTTTTCCGAACACCCACGCATTACATGCATGGGGGCTGAAGCCAATGACTGCAAACTTTCAGGTTATATATATACATAAACGGTCGCACAGGAGGCACTGTAATACTTTCAGGCAAAAGTATAAACACAACCTTTATAATCAAAATAGCATTGTTGTTACAATTCAGATACATCTCACTCGAACATGGTACTCTTCGAGCACTGAGCCTCTATTAAATGGGCACCTTCTAGGACTTCTTCAAAATAGTGCTCGGTCGGGTCCTGGCCTCGGCCGGACACCGGGTTGCAATAGCGGTGGCCTCCATCCCTGCCCTAACATGGGCAAGAGCCATCCGTGCACCCTCTATGCAAGCCGACCTCTTTACAGCGTCGATATGCGGCACAGCATGAAGGAATCGTTGCACTAAGCCAAAATAACTGTCCGGTCTTGGTCCCATCGGCCAAAGATGATCCACAATAGACCTCATGGCAAGTCCGGACAACCTATGGAGCTTGGCCCACTCGTCCATTTGTTCATTTAACAGTAGCGGACGCTTTGGAACACTGATCTGCGACCAGAACAACCTTTCCACCTTATGATCTTTCTGATCTTTGAAATATTCAGTCGCATCAGCAGCACTCTTTGCCAAGTCCAAGTACGTATCCTCAGCACTCCATAATTGATCCAGAGGGGCATACATCGGATATTCGAACTTCATCCGCAACAGAAAGGGCTTCCCAGCCATGATATCGCCGGCTTGACGAAGCTCCTCCCTTGCCGCTCTGATCTCAGAGCGAGTTTCCTTGGCTGCTTCCAAGGCCTTCTGTAGGTCAGCCGCTTTTGTTTGGCTTTCTTTTTCAAGGAGCTTATATCGGCTGGCGGGATCTTTCAGCTCAACAGCCATCTTGGCTATTTTATCTTTGCTCTGGCGATGAGCAGCCTGTTCAGCACTTAACTCCTCGGCCTCCTTTAGGGAGGCCGCATCATTTCTCCTGGCTTGATCCTTGGCTTGGGCAAGTTCCGCCCGAAGGGTCTCCACAGCGGCAACTCCATCTGCAGTCACAACATATTATAGATACTAGCATCGAGCTCCTCTTAATATTTGCTGACAATCCTAAAATACATACCCTGTGCCTCGTCAAGCCGCTTGTTCACAAGTGCGATGTCGGCATCCGCCACGTCATGCTGGCGCTTCTGTTTGGCAAAATCAGCAGTCCGGTCAGCCACCGGACCCTCAGCCGCATGCACATGAAAGCAGTGTGATCATTACCTGGGACTATGATCCTCTGTTTGCCGCCTCTGTACGGCAACTAGAGTCTCAGGGGCTACTATCTATATAGGGCACACCTAGCACGTGCGGTACTGTCAAAAATACATATATTACTTTGCGTACCTCAAAGCCTCTTAGCAGGCTCGTAAAAGCTTCATTCAACCCGCTTTTTGCGGACGAAATCCTCTCAACCACCATACCTATTAAGGTACGATGCGCCTCTGAGATAGGCGCTTGCTCCAGAAGACCCATCAGTGTGTCTGGTTGTGCACCGGACAATCCCGGACTCTTTTTGTTGCTCTCCTTAGGAGCCGAATACTTCGGACTTCGGGCAACCGAAGAAATACCTTCTGGCCTTTCCGGATCAGGAGAAATCCTCCATGACGACACCTCGGGGTCGTCCGCCCCATGAGGCGGGGAGGCAGGAGGAGGCATTTCGCTCACCATCATCTCTGGAAGAAGATCCCCCGAAGATGAACTCTGTTGAGAAGGGCTACAACCCGGACTTCAAGATATATGTCTCGATTATTATTCTCAGAGATAAAGCAGGATATATTTACCAAAGTACTTTTGTTCACTTACTGCTCGGTTGAGGGTTAGCCCCCTTGTGGGCGTTGTGCGGTGAGGACACTCTTTGGGGCTGGGCCCCCTGGCCAAGGTTTCTTCCCTCGTCTGGAAACCTCCATTTCCAAGTCTTCAGAGGCAGCACTTTTATTCCCGTGGGGAGAGGGGATTCTAGATTCACCTCCCCGATTATCCTCCTTCGTGGAGACATTAATTCCCCCGGTTTGGATGTGCAATGTATGAAGCCCGCTTTCGGCTTCTCTATTCCTCCCTTCATCTTCTCATGATGGCACTTGATAGGGTGCGCGCTGAAGCATCCTGGTTAGTACAGGATCCGGCGAGCCTTCGGGAAGGGGGGCCAAACACCTGATCCACTCCGCCTTTCTTATCCAGTCCTGGCCGAGAGCAATTTTTCAGATTGATGTTATGACAAATATAAAGACGGAATGTTCTGTCACGGAATTACTTACTTGGGTATCTGGACGGTTGCAATTGAGACCCACATCCTCGGTGGTGTCCGGACACTTTATTCGTGATCCGAAGAACAATCCGTACATCCATTCGGGCGTTACACCGAAGATTTGTTGAATAGTTCGCGGTCCTTCTAGGTTGAACTCCCACATACGGAGAGATCGACGTTGGCATGGCAGGACCCTACGAACTAGCATTACTTGCATTACCTTGACAAGACTGACATCCCTCTTAAGGAGATCCCAGATGTGGCTTTGCAATGTCAGCACGTCATTAATTGGCCCCCAGTCCAGCCCCTTGTTGACCCATGACGCCAGTTGAGGCGGAGGGCCCGAGCAAAAGGCAGGAACGGCCGCCCGCTTTGTGCCACGGGGAGCTATGATGTAGAACCACTCCCGTTGCCATAAGTCGGACACCTCCGGGAAGGAACCCTTTGGACATATGGCGTCAGCGCCTTTGCTTGTTATAGCGCCTCCGCACTCCGCGTGTCACCTGTCAATCATCTTCGGCTTCACATTGAAGGTCTTGAGCCATAGGCCGAAGTGTGGGGTGATGCGGAGGAAGGCTTCACACACGACAATAAACGACGAGATGTGAAGGATGGAATCTGGAGCTAGAACATGGAAATCTAGCCCGTAATAGAACATGATCCCTCTAACAAAGGGATCAATAGTAAAGCCTAGTCCTCACAGGAAGTGGGAAAAAATACGACACTCTCATTGGGTTCGGGAGTGGGGATGACCTGCCCTTGAGCAGGCAGCCTGTGCGGGATTTCAGCGGTCAGATACCTAGCCTCCCTAAGCTTCTTGATGTCCTCCTCTGTGACAGAGGAGGCCAGCCACCGACCTTGAAGGTTGGATCCGGACATGGTGGAAGGTTCGAAGCGCTCAACCTGAGCCTGGGGTGTTGGAACTCGAGGTGGGGGAAGGGAAGGATCGAGCGTGGGAAGAAAAGGACAGGCCTTGGCCCCTTTATAAAGAGGGTGAATATCAAGCGTCCTCCGCGTGGCCATTTGGAACTTTCCTAAAATCGAGGAGTCATACTAACAGGCACGGTTGGGTTATCCACACCAGTATTGAAGAGAATCCCGTGATAAGGGGAACACGACCTCTGCTTCGACAAGACGTGCCAATAAAACCGCATCGTAACACGTGTAGTGGCAGGCTAGGAAAAATGGTTCGTAATGACCGGGCCGCAGCGTGATGTCACGCTATGAAAGGTTGTCAGCAGATTAGATTTGTGGAATATTATGCTCTCTACGGTGGTAATTGGAAATTATTTTGCAGAGCCGGACACGATCCTCATAATCAAGATCTTCTGTGGAGTATTCGGAGAAGGAACCCGCCTTGTAATGCCGAAGACAATCTGCGCGCCGGACTCATCATAATTGAAGCCTAGTTCAGGGGCTACTGAGGGAGTCCTGGATTAAGGGGTCCTCGGACAGCCGGACTATATACTTTGGCCGGACTATTGGACTATGAAGATACAAGATTGAAGACTTCGTCCCGTCCGGGTGGAACTCTCCTTTGCGTGGAAGGCAAGCTTGGCAATTTGGATATGTAGATCTCCTTCTCTGTAACCGACTCTGTGTAACCCTAGCCCCTGCCGGTGTCTATATAAACCGGAGGGTTTAGTCCGTAGGACAACAACAATCATAATCATAGGATAGCTTCTAGGGTTTAGCCTCTATGATCTCGTGGTAGATCAATTCTTGTAATACTCATATCATCAAGATCAATCAAGCAGGAAGTAGGGTATTACCTCCATCGAGAGGGCCGAACCTGGGTAAACATTGTGTCCCCCGCCTTCTGTTACCATTAGCCTTAGACGCACAGTTCGGGACCCCCTACCCGAGATCCGCCGGTTTTAACACCGACAGCGAGTGTGCATGCAGCGGAGCCACCCGCTGCATCAAGAACTCCCTCAGGAGTGCGGATCCCGTCAGCTTCGCCGCCTTCATGTTCCCCGACTTTAGATCGGCGGTCATCTTCTCCAGCACCAACTTCGCCCGATCATCGGCGAGCTTCGCATGAGCCCACCCTTCGTCAGGCTGGGGCCTCACCGTTGGCAGCACCAACCGGGGGTGGACAGACTTGGCATCCATCATGACCCACTTGCTCCGGAAATTGTCGGCTCTCTTCCCGGCCTTCAAGATTGCGTTGGCCTTGCCATATGCGACGAAATTGGCACACTCTGAGGCGTGCTCGCCGTTGGTTCGGAGGAGGAAGAAGTGGCGCAGGAGAGCCACAGATGGCATCACCCCAACATGCGCCTCGCAGTAGTAGGCAAAGATCGACAAGAGAAGGATGGAGTTGGGATGGAGATGAAGGGCTTGCAACCTGTAATGGCGGAGGACGGCATAAAATAAGTCGGAGAAGGGAGGGACCAGGCCGGCGACGACGGTGTTCACGAAGAAGGGATAGAAGGTGCTCCCCTGAGCCTTTGACTCAGTGGAGCTGGCGCAGAGTTCAGTCGCCCCCTTTTCATTGCCCTCCACCGCCGTCAGCAGGCGCGTGGCTGTGAGATTCTTCTCTAAAACATTGGGCGCGTCTAGGTCCGGCGCGTACCAAGCAGGCTGCGCGTCGACCTTGACCTTGTGAGGTGCCATCGCACGCTGAGAAGGAAGGATTGGAGCAGATCTGGAGATTGCGGAAGCAAGGATCAAGGAAGGGGATCTGAAGCAAGACGAAGGAAAGCAATGAAGGCAAGCCTTGCCCGCGCTAGCCTTTTTGTTAGTCGAGCAATTGCCGACGCAGCATGGGGAAGCGGAGATGCCCACATACAATCAGTCGCCACGCGTCAACCAAGGCCGCAGGCTGTTGGGGCCCGCGGCGCTCCGCCCTTGCCCTTTGGCTTCGCTGCTAAGCCAAGCCCGAGTGCGCCTGGGGCCCGGGGGCTACTGTCGGCATTCTGGGAATGGGGGTCCCTAGACTTTCCTTCCTGTGGCATGTGGTGCGGCTCCACCAGTGGCCCAGTATGGCCCGTCTTCGTCAACCCAATACTCAAGACCCTCGCGAGGAGCCAAGCCTCGTGGGCCGGACGACACAAGGCCTCCTCAGGGGCGACCTCACCAGGCAGGCTTGCGAGGAGGCAGAGAGATCAAGGCAAGGGGTACCTCACGAGGTGCCCATGATGCAAGCCATGACGACCAAGGCCAGGCGGGCGCCAGCCCTCGCAGTGTCCTCGTACCCCTTTGGTGCTAAGGAGGCAAGCGCAGTCGCGGAGTACCGAGGCATCAGGCAAAGGTTTCCATATCGTTGCAATAAGACCAAGACCATCAGGACGGCAGGATGGAGGTCACCATGGAGCCCAAGACGGCGTCACCACCAGCGCCTTTGGCAGGCGAAGACCACCATTAGTCAGGATAGCTTGTACTAGTTGTCGCCCTTCATAATGGCCATTGTTGGATCCCTTCCCGCTCAATATTTGGGGAGAGGACCAGGGCCTCTATAAAAAGGGCTAGCCACCATAGTAGAAGGCAACTGATTCAGATCACCCTCACCGGCACAAGTTGGCCAAGCACAAGAACACCTCTCCTCACGAGGCTGTTCTTCCCTTGTACTGTTCATCACCAGCCCAAGAGGCAATCCACCACACCACACACAGGAGTAGGGTATTACACCACAACGGTGGCCTGAACTTGTACTCCCTCCGTCCGAAAATACTTTTCATCAAAATAAATAAAAGAAGATGTATCTAGATGTATATTAGTATTAGATACATTCATTTTTGTCCATTTTGATGACAAGTATTTTCGGACGGAGGGAGTATAAATCTTGTGTCTCTTGTGTTGTTCATCGAGCTAGCTTAGAGATCGCGGCGAGGCTAAGGGCGTGTTTCAGTAGGGAGAAATCTTCATGCGCACCCCAGTGTTCGAACCTTAAGGGTTTGCCAGAACCCGATATCCGACAGTATGCATGGCTGATGCAAATAAGCAATTGAATAGATGTGTGAGCAAATCTTACATATCAAGAAAGAAGCAAAGAAGGAGGCTTAAAGACCATCACTTGACTGACCAGATTTAAGGGGCATTTAAATATCATGTGCAATGTATGAACTAACATAAACATTGCATATTCCAGATTCTACAATGGAATGCACATATATTAGCTTATGCCATGTATGATGATGCCTAAATGTACACTATAGTAGGCAGGAGTGATTTATCATTGAACGCACAATTGAATTGCAGGTTAAGGGCCAGTTTGATTCCGCCTTTTCAGGGCTTATTGTGAAAATAAGCCATAAAAGATGTAAAGAAGTCATTTTTGAGTTATGGGCTTGGGCTTAACTTATTTCGCTTTAGAGGGGGGTGTTTTCGATAGAAGCTCACTAAAAATTGAAGGGAAGGGGAATAGTGAAATGACTATGTTGTCTGCCTATATCACACTCAAAATGCAACTGGTCACGCCCGCGTCACACCTGACCCTCAAGTAAAAACAAACACGCAAACGTTTATTGCCCTGCCCGCTTGCATCTCCTCTCCCCTTTCCCTCTACCTCGATCCCCTGCCTGTAGCACTAGGGTTCCTCCAGCGAGTCATTGCCACTGGTCCCATCTGGCCTGGTCCTCGACGATGCTCTGTCCAGCTAGGCTACATGGCCGGCGGGTAGGGACAAATCTACCCAGCTGCTCCTCCCTCTGGTGCCTCCCCTCATTCTCATGGTCTCGAGCAGTTGCTCCTATGTGGTCCATCCAACACACTACTCCTGCGGGCGCCGCACAACTACGGTTGATGCCACACTATGGTAGAAGGCACCTTATTCCCCCTCCTCTCCTCCCAGGCCGTGGCCTTGAGGTGCTGTTGAAGGATGAGCTCATCCAACAAGGTGAGGATCTCCTCTGTTTTTTGCCAAATTTTCATTCTGATCCACTATACGATGGATTGTTATGAGCTGCTTCCGTTGCTGCTATATGATGCATTGCTATGAGCTGCTCCTACTGCTGCTATATGATGAATTGCAATGAGCTGCTGCTGCTATATGATGAATTGCTATGAGCTACTGCTGTTGCTATATGATGAGTTGATATAAGCTGTTGCTGTTGCTATATGACAAATTGCTATGAGCTGCTCCTGCTGCTACTATATGATGAATTGCTATGAGCTGCTCATGTTGTTGCTATATGATGCTTTTAGGTGGTGCTTCTATGTTATTTATTGAATTTCAATAAATAATTGTTCTTCATTTAAATGTGGGTCATGTGTTCTTCGTTTAAATTAGGCAATGGGATATCTATGGAAGACATTGACCAAAGTAGATGGTATCTTTGTATTTGCATTTGAACAAATAGTGATGGTCTATTTTCCTATCATATTAATTACTGCACTGGGTACAATTTGTGATGTTTGCAAGTCAAATTAATTTTCATATGGGCAGCAAAATGACAAAATATAATGCAATCTAGACTTTTCACTGATCATACCAAAGATAAGCTGAAAAGGAAGGAAATGAAAAGAACTGGCTGGCTTATTACCTGGAGCTTATATTCACATGTGCTTATTTTCTTAGGATAACTCGTAATAATTGTCCCTAGGAAACTTGGCCAATAGAACTGACATACAAATAACATGTCACGATGATTGCAATGGAGGAGTGACCTACCATAGCACACTGTATAGGCTCACTGTTGCCTCTCTTTGCGATGTTCCATGAAATTGCCACATACATCTTGTACTTTTTCATTGTGTAACCCTATTTGCAAGTTGACACGGCTAATTTCAGATATCTCTACATGATAATACAAAGCATATCCCTTGCACATATCTAAACCACCAATTGATGATTGTGTGCGTAGCATAAACTAGCCATGACTTTGTGTGCTGGAATTCCTACATATGCCACCTATGATTTTGTGTAATGTACTTCCTCGTTCCTAAATATATGTCTTTGTAGAGATTCTAGTATGGACCACATACAGATGTATACAGATGCATTTTTAGTGTAGATTCACTCATTTTGCTCCCTCTGTAGCCTATAGTGAAATCTCTAGAAAGACTTATATTTAGGAACGGAGGTACGAGGTAGTATCATGTATGACATCTACATATCTAATTTAGCAGCCAGTAGTAGAAATCATTGTCTGCACAAAGGGATTACTGGTCGAAAATCCTAGCAAAGCACGCTGGCAGGCACACAACAATACAAGAGAGAGAGAGATGCACTTACAAGTCATAACAATGCCTCAGTCCAGGATCTTGGTTGGCCAAGCTGTTAGATCCAGAAGAAACATTGTCCGTCTAGTTTTTGCCAGCTACATAACAGGTAATAGCGACCTATTAGTATATTTGAAGTACATCGGGCAGGTGATGCTGGACGGGTTTAAAGGTGACAAGTACCTAGGCCGTGGCAGGTGCTTGGCATCTTGCCAGACAGTGGGAATCAGGTTAGAAACATCAAGGGCGATGACACTACGCTGGTTGTCGGGGTCTGGTAAGGAGATCTAGAACCGTCGAGTAGGGTGTTTGTGGAGCGGCTCCGGTAGGGTGGACTAAGGTGTGGGCGAAGCGGATCTGTGGTCGTGGATGAGGGCGTTGATGAAGCTGCTTCGGTGGTTGGGTTAAGGATGGTGTCGACGATGCGGATCTGCGGCCATGGACGGGGCGTTAGAAGCTGCTCCAGTAGGTTGGATCAGGGTGCGACAAAGCGGATCTGAGGCCGTGGACTTGTGAGTTGGCAAAGCGACCCCGGTAGGGTTGATAATGGTATAGGCGAAGCTACTCCGGTAGGATTGACGACGGTGTCGGCGAAGCGGCTCTGGTAGAGTTGAGGAAGGTGTCGGCAAACAGGACCAGAGGTCATCGACAGGGGCGTCTGTGGGGCGGCTCCAGGGGGTGTGGATGAAGCATCTCCGATGGGGAGTACGAAAGAGCCGCTGCAGATACGCTGCGGTTGATGAGAGTACCGGCAAAGCAGATCCGGCGCTGTGGACAAGGACGGCACTGAATGGGTTGTGGTACAGTGGTGGATGAGCAGTCTACTTGTTTCTAGGGGAGGTGGGAGGGGTAGATGCGGCCGCTGAAGCAGATCCGGTGAGCTGGACGCCGCTGGCAGTGAATGGGCTCTGGTACGCCGATGGATGAGCGGTTTAGGGTTTCGAGAGGGGAGGGATAGAAAGGCCGATGAAGTACGGACGGCGTGATGTAAGATGCTCTGGTGATGTGGAGTTAGTCGTTTTTGCGGGAGGGGAGATGAAATGGGGTGCCGTGTGGTGGGGGAACCGGATGTTACCAAAGCAGCCTCGACTGACAGTGGAACTATCCCTAGGTGGTTTTGGTAATTCCTAACAACATATAGCTCATTGATCTAATGCTATTCCAAGATAAATATTTCAGGAAAGCTCAACGATTGGCATGGTATGGATGAGAAAAGTGGACCCCTCAAAATGCTAAGGACAAAAGGATTGGCTCAAGCTCAAAGCTCAAGACTCTGCATTTTCTATTTTAGTGATCCAAGATCACATTGAGTCTATAGGAAAAGCCAATACTATCAAGGAGGGATGAGGTGTTGCTTAATGAGGTTCTTGCTCAAAGTGCTTAGTGATATGCTCAAAAGCCCTCAACTACTTTCTCACATCCACATATGACCTAAACCAAAAGTCAAACACGGCCCCACCGATTCTTTCTATCTGGCGCCACCGAGTTCAGATGTCATAGCCACTGCCACAAACCCTAGGCAAATTGGTCTCCCCGATAGGGATATCGGTCTCACCGGGATGGGATTGTAATCTCTCTATTTCCCTTCGTAACGTTTCGGTCTCACCGAGATGAGTGATTGGTCCCACCAACATTGCAATGTAAACTCTCTATTTCCCTTTCGTAAAGTTTCGGTCCAACCGACATGAGTGAATCGGTCCCACCGAGTTTACCTGACCAACTCTCTGGTTAGCTTATTACCAAAATTGCTCTCACCGAGTTTGTGTAATCGGTCTCACCGAGATTACATTATGCCCTAACCCTAACCATATCGGTCCTACCGAGTTGCATGTCGGTCCCACCGAAAATCCTAACGGTCACTAGATTTACTGAATCGGTCTGACCGAGTTTCTCAATTCGGTCCCACCGAGATTGGTTAGTTGTGTGTAACGGTTATATTTTGTGCGGAGGCTATATATACCCCTCCACCTCCTCTTCATTTGTGGAGAGAGCCATCAGAACATGCCTACGCTTCCAACTTACATTTTCTGATAGAGAACCACCTACACTTGTGTTGAGGTCAAGATATTCCATTCCTACCATAAGAATCTTGATCTCTAGCCTTCCCCAAGTTGCTTTCCACTCAAATCTTCTTTCCACCAAATCCATATCCTGTGAGAGAGAGTTGAGTATTGGGGAGACTATCATTTGAAGCACAAGAGCAAGGAGTTCATCATCAAGACACCATTTGTTACTTCTTGGAGAGTGGTGTCTCCTACATTGGCTAGGTGTCACTTGGGAGCCTCCGGCAAGATTGTGGAGTTGAACCAAGGAGTTTGTACGGGCAAGGAGATCGCCTACTTCGTGAAGATCTACCCCTAGTGAGGCAAGTCCTTCATGGGCGACGGCCATGGTGGGATAGACAAGGTTTCTACTTCGTGGACCCTTCATGGGTGGAGCCCTCCGTGGACTCGCGCAACTGTTATCCTTCATGGGTTGAAGTTCCATCAACGTGGATGTAGATAGCACCACCTATCGGAACCACGGCTCAAGAATCTCCGTGTCTCCAAATTGCGTTTGCCTCCTCAAACTCCTCCCCTTTACCTTCATATGCAATTGTGTTACTTTCCGCTGCTATACTCTAGAATTGCATGTGTAGGTTGATTGCTTGACTTGTGCTAAGTTGCTAAAACCTGCCAAGAATTAAAATTGGGAAAAGGCTAAGCTTTTATTTTGTCAAGTAGTTGAATCACCCCCACTCTAGACATACTTTCGATCCTACTAGTGGTATCAGAGCCTTGGTCTCCATTTGCTTTGATTTCCATAGCTTTTGGTGGTCATAGCCTCGGTTTCACAACCTAGGAGAGTATGGCGTCTAGCGAGGGAAATTATCACTGTAGAGGTCCTTACTTTGATGGTACTGATTTTGCTAGTTGGAAGCATAAGATGAAAATGCATATTCTTGGACATAACCCTGCCATATGTGCTATTGTGTGTATTGGCTTGCAAGGTGAATTCTTTGATGGGAGAGAACCGAATCGTGAAGCTACCGTGGAAGAGTTGAAGATGATGTAATACAACGCTCAAGCTTGTGACATCCTCTTCAACAGATTGTGCCCCGAAGAATTCAACAAAATCAGCCGTCTTGAGAATGCAAAGGAAATTTGGGACACTTGATTGACATGCACGAAGGTACCGACTCCGTCAAGGAATCCAAATTGGATGTGCTTCAAAGTCAACTTGACAAGATCAAGATGAAGGATGGTGAAGGCGTCGCTGAAATGCACTCTAGGCTTGCTCTCATCACAAATGAGATTGCCGGCTTAGGAAGTGAAGAGATGACTGACAAGTTCATCATCAAGAATATCCTAAGAGCCTTGGATTGAAAATATGATACCGTGTGCACATTGATCCAAATGATACCCAATTACAAGAATCTCAAGCCAACGGAGGTCATTGGAAGAATTGTTGCTCATGAGATGTCACTCGAGGATAAGGAAGAGCTCCACAACAAGTCAAGTGGTGCTTACAAAGCCTCATGTGAAGCTCCCACATCATCAAGTGAGAAACAAACCTTCAATGAAGAATTGAGCCTAATGGTGAAGAATTTCAACAAGTTCTACAAGAGTAGGAGCAAGGAAAGAAGTTCCAAGTCAAGGTCCTACAATGACAAAAGATCTTTGAGTCGAGAGCGTAATTGCTACAATTGTGGAAGACCCGGACACTATTCCAATGAGTGTACGGCTCCCTACAAGAGAAGAGAAGAATCACCTAAGAGAAGAAGTAGAAGAGAAGAATCACCACCAAGAGAGAGAAGGAGTAGAGATGATCGTTATGAACGAAGAACATTCCGGAAGAGCAAGGATTCGGAAAGGAAGGACAAATCATCAAAGAGCTACACAAAATGAAGACACCAAGCTCAGAGCTACACAAAATGAAGACACCAAGCTCATGTTGGTGAATGGGTATCCGGCTCCGACTCCGAACATAACTCCGAGAGAAGCTATCACTCTGACTCAGAACAAACTCAAGATGAAGGTGTTTCCGGTCTAGCACTTGTGTCAACCAACTCCTGCGACATATTTGATTCACCAAATGAAGGACTTGGAAGATGCTTCATGGCTAAAGGCCCTAAGGTATTACACCCCGAGTATGTTGATTTCAATAGTGATGAAGATGACTTTCTAGGTGATGATGATTTACTTGTTGACAACTCTAGTGATGAATACTATGATGAAACGTCAATTAATCATGCTAATCAAGATAAAACGAATGACAATGAGAAGGAGAAGATTGAGCTTCTAACTAAAGAACTAAACACTCTTAAGTTAGCTCATGAAACTATCTTAGGAGATCATCCAGAACTTTTAAGGACTCATGAGAAACTACGTTTTGAAAATCTCAACCTTGAGCAAGAACATGAGTTTTTAAAAGCTATCAATGATGATCTTCGCAAGAAAAGTTCTTCTTACATTTCCTAGCGTTTACTCTTATCTACTTACATACCTCAAGTCAAGTCTAGTAACAAGAACAAGAAAGATTCTTCCTCTAGTAGTAACAACAATCATCATGCTAAATCCAATGTTGTTGCTTCTAGTCATTCTCTTGATTCCACTGATGATTCTCTTAGCCAAGTTACACTTGAGCATGAAAACAGCTTATTAAAGGGAATTATAGAGAAAGGTGTTTACAAGAGCCTTGCCGGAAGTAAGCAATTAGAGGAAATTGTACGCAAGCAAGGAAGGCGCCGGAAGAACCAAGGTGTTGGTTTTGAACGAAAGTTCAAAGCCAATGGAGTTGAGTGGGAAGAAGATCAATACCCCAAGACGAAGTTTGTTCCTCAACCAGAGAAGTATGATCCTACTTCTTTCAAAGGGACACAAGCACAAGATGATCTTCCACCACAAGACCACAAGCAGAAAGGAAAGGACAAGCTTCAAGAGGATATTGATGCATTTGAAGAAGCTCCTAAGGCCTTGGTCAAGTGGGTTCCCAAGACTACATCAAGTTCTACTTCATCAAGTATGACTACAACTTCAAGGATTCCCATCAAGATGGTGTGGATCCCGAAGGAGAAGAACTAGAGAGTTCTTGAGGGTGACTCTGCCAACATACTTCACTCTTATCATCTTGGCGAGGACAAGTGCAACCAACTTCCACATCTTGCACTATTTCATGGAGTCACAAACTTTCTTGTTGGTAAGACAAGGGACAAGGTAACCCAATGCTTTCATAGACATCATCTTGTGTGTGCATCACTCTATGTCTATGGATATCCTTGTTTGTTCCTTGTGGGACTAACCCGTGTAGGTATTGAAAGTGCAACTCACTCCAAAGGATTGCTCCAAAAGTTCTACATCAACATAGAGCATCCACATCTTCAACACATACATGAAGTCAACATTGACAAAACCCAAGGTTAGTTCATCCGTCTTAAGGGGGGATCTCACATCTAGGGGTAGCTTTACTCTAAGAATTGAGCTAAAGCAACTCTGATGATGTGAACACATCAATGCATTATGTAAAAGTGGCAACCCCGCTTGAGCTTAAACGATGAGTATGACCTATGATCAAATGTTCTCATTTGACTCCTAAGTCAAAATACTCATATATAGATGACCTAGTCATCGCCAATTGCTTGATAGATGCTAGAATTGGTTGTGCATGCTTTTTCACATATTTTATCTGCTATTTTATTGTGTGAGCATGACGTTTGCATATTTTACTCATTCGAGGACATCCACTTGTAGTTTTGCTTGTTTGGTTTCTTTTCTTTTTGCCAAGTGGATGGACAAGAATGCCTAAGAACCCTCTCTAGCTATCTATGATATTCTTGTCTCAAACTCTATTCATGCTACATCACAAAGTTTAATCAAGTCAGATTCGAACCACTCTATGTGAGGAGCACCCGGAGTCCCTGATTCGTCATAGACTTAAACTTCCAAAACTTCTTTGTGCGTTTCGGTCTGACCGATTCATCTTTTTCGGTCGTACCGAGCTCACTAAGTCGATCTAGGTTTTCAATTTCGGTGAAACCGATTTGAACTTTTCGGTCACACCGAGTTGCAGCAACTGCTTGCAGTTATGCATCTCGGTGCCACCGAGTCGTTCCACTCGGTCACACCGACAGGGTCAGGCTATATATACCCCCAGGCTAAAATTTGGATATTTCTCTGAATCCCTTCGCCCGCGCTCAGCCTGCTCTGCCTCCCTGGGTCTCCGGATCGTCCTCCTTGTCGCCAGCCGCCTCCCGCCGCTGTTCTCTGCCGCCGTCAACGGAAATCGTCTCCGCTGTTGTCGCCATAGCAAGTCCACCGCCGAACTTATGGGTCTTCTGTCAGAGTTTGCACTATGTCAGATCAGAGTGACAGTCAGAAAAGAGATGAAGAGCAAGTTCACTTGAGTGAGGGCACTAGTCCCTACAGTACCTTAGATAAGGGCAGCAGGAGCACACCCAGCAACTTGCCAAAGGCTGCCACCAGGGCCAGAAAGAAGAGAACCTCAGATTCTGAAGATGAGGACTATGTGGCAGAAGAGGATGAGGCCACATCTAGGAAGGTGCTGAAGAAAGAATATGACACAGCTACTGCCACCAAGCCTAGCATGAATAGGAAAGTTCCATCCAAGAGAACACCTATGTTAAAGGTCAGAGGATCAACTCAAAAGACTGTGGGATCTAAACCCAAAGAGCAAGAAGTGGCTGAAAAGAAAAGGAAAGAAAGAGCTAAGAAGACTATGGCCAGAGTAGTTGGAAAACCCTCTATGATGGAAGAAGAGGAAGAGGTTGCTGCACCAGCACCTAAAGCTCAAAAGCTTATGGGAGATGCTATAAGATCAGGCGATGCTCCATCAAAGCCCAAAGAAGCTCCCAAGGCAGCTGCACCTAAGCCCAAAACTGCACCCAAGAGGAACACCAGGAGTATTCCTGCTGTAGAGAAGAACAAGGCCCTAGTGCCTGAAGCTGCTGAAGAAGAAGAAGAAGAAGAAGATGAGTCACATGTCTTGAGGAAGTTGAAGCCCAAAATTCCAGATCACAATGATGCTCATCCAGTAGCTGAGGACATGAAGCTCAGGAAGGATGCAGGACTCAGACAATGGAGATTGACAGATCCCTATGCTGTCAGGAGAAGGACTGTTGTGGACTACAATTTCCATACAAAGGAACAGCGGGACTTCTATGAGACAGTGCTGCTTGATAAGAAACCAATCATCTGTGATATGAGATGGGTGGACTGGAAGTACATCAAAAACAATGAAGAGCACTATCCTGGAGTCTATGATAGTTTCAGGTCTTGTGGGGTAAAAAACTTTGTTGGGGAGAAGCTCACAAAGTGGAATGATGAGCTTATTATGCAGTTCTACTCCACAGTTCATTTCTACCCAGATGGAAGGATTGTCTGGATGTCTGAAGGTACTAGGTACCAATCAAGAGTTGAAGAATGGGCAGAATTGATCAATGCTCCTAAGGAAAATGAAGATGACTTGGAGTTCTATGCCAAGAAGAAGAAGAAGGATCACAACTCCATGGCACACATGTACAGAAAGATCCCAGATGCTGCTCTTGAAACTCATAAGTTTGGATCACTACACTATCTGCTGTCAGGATTGCCAACAATCAATTGGATCCTCAGGCATACTCTGTAGTCAGGTGATCACAAGATGATTAGAGGCCATGCAATTAATTTGCTTCACATATTTGATATGCCTCAGAAGCTCAAAGTCATGAGCTTAATTGTTGAGACTATCAAGAGGACAGCTGCTGACCAGGAGAGGAGTTATGGTTATGCCCCACAGATTCAGGAGCTCATCAACTCCAAGATGGGTACTGGCACTTACCTCTTGGACAAGGAACACCTGCCCATCTACCCAGACTTTGAGGACAACACTATAGTGATAGATGAGAATGAACCATCATCTGTGCAAGCACAAGAAAAGAAGGAGAAAGCAAGGACAGAGAAGGCTGCAAAGATGCCAACCATTGCTAAGGCATCTCAGTATTTCCGGAAGAGCAAGCAAGATCAGCTTGGCTACTTGATTGCCTCCACTATGAGGATTGAGAAGGGTTTGGCCATCCTGACACAAAACTAGGAGAGCTTGGAGAGGATCATAGAGCAGAAGTTCTATGATTTAGATGTGAAGGTCACTGAGATACAGTCAGTTGTTGAGCAACTAAAGGAGGAAGTGGAGTAGAAGAAGGGCAAGTCTACCACAGATACATTTGCTAGAGTGCCCAAAGGCCAGAGGTATGCTGCAGTGCCAGTGATAGACACCAGAGCAACTTCATCTGCACTAGCAACAGTTCAGTGCCACCAGCTCCAATAGCCACTCCACCAGCTCCATCAACCTCAACTGATGCCTTTGTCCTTGGAGTCATTTCTACACCACCACATCAAGACCAAGCCTGAGAGACTATTTAGCACTATGCATTTTTATGAACTTTTTGGTAACTTGTTGCCAAAGGGGAGAAAATGTATAGATCATAGGCTTCGAGAGAGAGTGTTGCTTTTGTTCTCTCTTGTTTTTTGTGGTTGAACTTTATTTGTTTGCTTGTTTGAGATACATTCTGCGTTTGTGTGATACTTGGATGATCATGTGTTTGATCATATGCTATGCTACATTATTGCTTGATTGGATGATATTATCTCTTATATCCTCATATGCTCATTCACTTTGCTTGGTGATGAGTGTATGTATTTAATTATTATCACTTTGAGCGCTCCACCAAGATGTATGTGACATGGAAGATTAACCCATGATCCTAACTCATTGTGCATTTGCAGACCAAAGCAAATCTTAAACTATGCACAAATTTAGGGGGAGCTCTTGTTTTTCACATACTTCTCAAAGCGACAATGTTTTCAATCTTATTATCATTCATTGAAGCTTTGATCTATATGTTGTCATCAATTACCAAAAGGGGAGATATTGAAAGTGCAACTATCCCTAGGTGGTTTTGGTAATTCCTAACAACATATAGCTCATTGAGCTAATGCTATTCTAAGATAAATATTTCAGGAAAGCTCGATGATTGGCATGGCATGGATGAGAAAAGTGGACCCCTCAAAACGCTAAGAACAAAAGGATTGGCTCAAGGTCAAAGCTCAAGACTCTGCATTTTCTATTTTAGTGATCCAAGATCACATTGAGTCTATAGGAAAAGCCAATACTATCAAGGAGGGATGAGGTGTTGCTTAATGAGGTTCTTGCTCAAAGTGCTTAGTGATATGCTCAAAAGCCCTCAACTACTTTCTCACATCCACATATGACCTAAACCAAAAGTCAAACTCGGCCCCACCGATTATTTCTATCCGGCGCAACCGAGTTCAGATGTCATAGCCACTGCCACAAGCCCTAGGAAAATCGGTCTCGCCGATAGGGATCTTGGTCTCACCGACATGGGATTGTAATCTCTTTGGTTCCCTTCGTAACGTTTCGGTCTCACCGAGATGAGCGATCGGTCCCACCGAGATTGCAATGTAAACTCTCTGTTTCCCTTTCGTAACGTTTCGGTCCAACCGAGATGAGCGAATCGGTCCCACCGAGTTTACCTGACCAACTCTCTGGTTAGCTTACTACCAAAATCGGTCTCACCGAGTTTGTGTAATCGGTCTCATTGAGATTACGTTATTCCCTAACCCTAACCATATCGGTCCTACCGAGTTGCATGTCGGTCCCACCAAAAATCCTAACGGTCACTAGATTTACTAAATCGGTCTGACCGAGTTTCTCAATGCGGTCCCACCGAGATTGGTAAGTTGTGTGTAACAGTTAGATTTTGTGTGGAGGCTATATATACCCCTCCACCTCCTCTTCATTCGTGGAGAGAGCCATCAAAACATGCCTACACTTCCAACTTACATTTTCTGAGAGAGAACCACCTACACTTGTGTTGAGGTCAAGATATTCCATTCCTACCATAAGAATCTTGATCTCTAGCCTTCCCCAAGTTGCTTTCCACACAAATCTTCTTTCCATCAAATCCATATCCTGTGAGAGAGAGTTGAGTGTTGGGGAGACTATCATTTGAAGCACAAGAGCAAGGAGTTCATCATCAACACACCATTTGTTACTTCTTGGAGAGTGGTGTCTCCTAGATTGGCTAGGTGTCACTTGGGAGCCTCCGACAAGATTGTGGAGTTGAACTAAGGAGTTTTTACGGAAAGGAGATCGCCTACTTCGTGAAGATCTATCCCAAGTGAGGCAAGTCCTTCATGGGCGACGGCCATGGTGGGATAGACAAGGTTGCTACTTCGTGGACCCTTCATGGGTGGAGCCCTCCGTGGACTCGTGCAACCGTTACCCTTCGTGGGTTGAAGTCTCCATCAACGTGGATGTACGATAGCACCACCTATCAGAACCATGGCTCAAAAATCTCTGTGTCTCCAAATTGCGTTTGCCTCCTCAAACTCCTCCCCTTTACCTTCGTATGCAATTGTGTTACTTTCCGCTGCTATACTCTAGAATTGCATGTGTAAGTTGATTGCTTGACTTGTGCTAAGTTGCTAAAACCTGCCAAGAATTAAAATTGGGAAAAGGCTAAGCTTTTATTTTGTCAAGTAGTCTAATCACCCCCCTCTAGACATACTTTCGATCCTACACCGACCTATTATGTAGATGAGGGCAGTATTGTAACTGTTGGTCTCTGTGCACCAAGGACAAAAGGGGAATTTCGCATGCTAAAGACTAGGTCGCGGAAATTTTAGAAGGAGGCGGGAGATTTTGCCGCCCACGGGATTTTTCATATCCATTCGCAATTAATTTTGGACTGTGCTAGCGGGCAGGTCATGCGAGACTGTGTACACGGGTCATGCATCTGCAGTTAATAACTAGTGTGAAGTCCAGCCAAGAAAAAAAGACAATAACTTGGGATGATGCACTAATAACTTGGACGTTCACACAGGCGCGGCAAATCATACGGGTGTAGAGGCGCGTTCACAAAAAAAGGGATCAAACGCTTAGCCTATGTATTTCTCGTGTAAATAGATAATTTACTGCCATTGTTTATGATGCACCAATAACTTGGACGTTCACACAAGCGCGGCAAATCATACGGGTGTAGAGGTGCGTTCACAAAAAAGGGATCAAACGCTTAGCCTATGTATTTCTCGTGTAAATAGATAATTTAGTGACATTGGTTATTTACTTTAAGCATAATGCATTGACGTGTTAGTGTAGAGGCGCACAAAAAGAAATGGATATTGTAGTCCCACAAAAGAAATGGATATTGTGGTCCTCTACTTAAAAGTGTTACCTCATATGATTACATAGCCTCCATTTCATAAATTGCATACCCATTGAATTCATATATGAATATTACATATATTGTCGGCGTTCTGGGAACGTGGGTCCCCAGACTTGCCTGCTTGCGGCCTGCGGCATGGGCTCAAGTGGTGGACCAGTACGGCCGGTCTTCATCGACTCGAGCTCAAGACCCTCACGAGGGGCCAAGCCTCGTGGGGCGGACGACAGGAAGCTTCCTCGGGAGCGGCCTCGCTAGGCAGGCTCGCGAGGAGGCAGAGAGATCAAGGCGGGGGTACCTCGTGAGGTGCTCGTGACGCAAGCCATGACGATCGAGGCGAGGCGGGCGCCGGCCTGGGCAGTGTCCTTGTTTCCTCTTTGGTGCAATGGGGGCAAGCACAGGCGCGGAGTACCGAGGTGTCAAGTAAAGGTTGACATTTTAGTACAACGAGACCAAGACCAGCAGAGCGGCAGGATGGAGGTCACCGTGGAGCCCAAGACGGTGTCATCGTCAGGGCCTTTGGTAGTTGAAGACCAACTTTAGTCAGGATAAGTTGTACTAGATGTTCCCCTTCAAAATGGTCGTTGTTGGCACCCTTCACGCTCAATATTTGGGAAGAGGACCAGGGCCTCTATATATAGGGTTAGCCATCACAGTAGGAAGGCATCTTGGATCGAGATCCTTCGGAAGGACATCACCACCGCAAGAACACCCCTGGCGAGGTTGTTCTTCCACTGTACTGTTCATCATCAGCCCCTGAGGCAATCCACACACCACACACTGGAGTAGGGTATTACACCACAATGGTGGCCTGAACCAGTATAAACTCCGTGTCCCTTGTGTTGTTCATCTTGCTAGTCTAGATTCTTAGCGAGGCATTGAGGCATGGGTTGGTAGAGGAGAGATCTTCGTGCGCACCCCAGAGTTTGAACCTTAATGGTCTGTCGGAACCCAACATCCGACACTTGGCGCGCCAGGTACGGGTGTGCCGGAATCTTTTCCTCCGTCATCTCGCGTCCCATCGTCTGTCGCGTCCATTGTTGACGCTCGCCGAGCTCGTGCCGAGCGTCGGGCTGCTCTTGCTGCCCATGTTGCCCAGACGGCTCCCGTCGGCGGGCCTCCCCGTCATTCCCCATCGCCTGCCGCCCACACCGCCACTAGCCCGGCAGGGAACGAGCAGCAGGCGTTGTTGCTGCATCCCTCAATGCGGCGGGAAGGCCGCACTGCCACCCCGTCGCTAACTCCCGCAGGCTCGTCGTCGCACGCCCGTCGTGCTCCTGGGGACGCGCATGCCGCGTTGCACCTGGCACATGAGCTCCTGCACTACCGGCCCATTGATGACCTCTATGAAGAGTGGCTCGCTCGCATCACCGAGCTCGTCAGCGCCGTAGGGGGCTCCCCTGCGCCGTCCCTTTCACTGCATCGCCCTCCGTCCTGCGCGGGCAACGCAGCTCCGGAGGCGCCTCCGCACCCTCCTCCCCAAGAAGGCGCCCTGGCTCCCAGGCGCGCGGCCCCTGGGCGGGACCCACCGCGCCCAACGCCCGTGCAGCAACAAAGAAGCTGCCAAGAAGTCCCTCGCCCTCAAGAAGGCGCTCGCGTGCTCCCTGCACTAGCGCGCCATGATCGCATTCCTGCTCCAGCATGCCAAGACCCCGCGCTACTCCTGGCGGCAGCGCACAGAGATCCCCAGGATCAAGCCCTGCGTTAGCAAAGGCCCCCGGTGGCCACCGCAGGCTGCGGCGCCTTCACCGCTGAGCTGCGCAGCATGGCCAGGCCAGGCAAGTTCAAGCCGGATCTGCCTCCTTGCTATGAAGGCACCGCTAACCCTGCGGAGTTCCTCCAGCTCTACGAGCTGGGCATCGAAGCGGCCAACAGAGACGAAAAAGTCATGGTGAATTGGTTCCCCATGGCGCTCAAGGACGGTGCCCGCACCTGGCTCTTGAACCTCCCTCCCAGCATGATCTCCTCTTGGGACAAGATGCGCACCCGCTTCATCGCCAACTTCTAAGGCACTCGCACCCGGCACCCGGCCATGAGTGACTTGCGCCGCGTCAAGCAACAACTAGGAGAGACCCTGCAGAAGTACATCCAGTGCTTCAACAACGCACGACTCAAGATCCCTAGGGTGACCGAGGAGGTCATCATCTCAGCCTTCTCTGATGGTGTTCGTGACATCAAGATGAAGGAGGAACTGGTGATCCACAAAGATTTGTGCACATCTCTGGAGCTGTTCAACTTGGCGACCAAGTGCGCCAGGGCTGAGGAGGGACGCTGATGTCTACTACAGAACCTTCTTCTTGTAGACGTTGTTGGGCCTGCAAGTGCACAGGTTTGTAGGACAGTAGCAAATTTCCCTCAAGTGGATGACCTAAGGTTTATCAATCCGTAGGAGGCGTAGGATGAAGATGGTCTCTCTCAAACAACCCTGCAAACAAAAAAGAAAGAGTCTATTGTGTCCCCAACACACCCAATACAATGGTAAATTTTATAGGTGCACTAGTTCGGCGAAGAGATGAAGATACAAGTGCAACATAGATAGTAGATATAGGTATTGGTAATCTGAAATAATAAAAACAGCAAGGTAATAAATGGTAAATGTGAGCGTAAACGGTATTGCAATGATAGGAAACAAGGCCTAGGGTTCATACTTTCACTAGTGCAAGTTCTCTCAACAATAATAACATAGATATATCATATAACAAGCCCTCAACATGCAACAAAGAGTCACTCCAAAGCCACTAATAGCGGAGAACAAACGTAGAGATTATGGTAGGGTACGAAACCACCTCAAAGTTATTCTTTCGGATCGATCTATAAAAGACTTCGTACTAGAATAACACCTTAAGACACAAATCAACCAAAACCCTATTGTCACCTAGATACTCCATTGTCACCTCAAGTATCCGTGGGCATGATTATACGATATGCACTACACAATCTCAGATTCATCCAACCAACATAAAAGTACTTCAAAGAGTGCCCCAAAGTTTCTACCGGAGAGTCAAGAACGTGTGCCAACCCCTATGCATAGGTTCCCAATGTCACGAAACCGCAAGTTCATCACCAAAACATACATCAAGTGGATCACAAGACATACCTCAAGTGTTCTCATAAAAGACTCAATCCAATAAGATAACTTCAAAGGGGAAACTCAATTCATCACATGAGAGTAGAGGGGGAGAAACATCATAAGATCCAACTACAATAGCAAAGCTCGGGATACATCAAGATCGTGCCATAGAGGGAACACGAGAGAGAACACCAGAGAGAGAGAGATCAAAAACATAGCTACTGGTACATACCCTCAGCCCCGAGGGTGAACTACTCCCTCCTCGTCATGGATAGCGTCGGGATGATGAAGATGGCCACCGGTGATGGGAGCCCCCTCCGGTAGGGTGCCGGAACGGGCTCCTGAGAGGTTTTTGGTGGCTACAGAGGCTTGCGGCGGCGGAACTCCCGATCTATCTTCTGCTCTGGAAGTTTTATGATACGTGGGTATATATGGGTGCAGGGAGTGCGTCAGTGGAGCTACGGGGGGCCCACGAGGCAGGGGCGCGCCCTAGGGGGGTGGGCGTGCCCCCCACCCTCGTGAGCACCTCCCGTATCTTCTGACGTGGAGTCCAAGTCCATCAGGTGGGTTTCCTTCCAAAATTAACTTCTCCAGTTGATTTTGTTCCGTTTTGACTCCGTCTGATATTCCTTTTCCTCGAAACACTGAAATAGGCATAAAACAACAAATCTGGGCTGGGCCTCCGGTTAATAGGTTAGTCCCAAAAATAATATAAAAGTGGATAATAAAGCCCAGTATTGCCTAAAACAGTAAATAATGTAGCATGGAGCAATCAAAAATTATAGATACGTTGGAGACGTATCAAGCATCCCCAAGCTTAATTCCTGCTCGTCCTCGAGTAGGTAAATGATAAAAAAGAATTTTTGATGCGGAGTGATACTTTGGCATAATTTCAATGTAAATCTTCTTAATTGTGGTATGAATATTTAGATCCGAAAGATTCAAGACAAAAGTTCATATTGACATAAAAATAATAATACTTCAAGCATACTAACTAAGCAATTATGTCTTCTCAAAATAAAATGGCCAAAGAAAGTTATCCCTACAAAATCGTATAGTCTGGCTATGCTCCATCTTCCCCACACAAAATATTTAAATCATGCACAACCCCGATGACCAGCCAAGCAATTGTTTCATACTTTAATAATCTCAAACTCTTTCAACTTTCATGCAATACATGAGCGTGAGCCATGGACATAGCACTATATGTGTAATAGAATGGTGGTTGTGGAGAAGATAAAAGGAGGGAAGATAGTCTCACATCAACTAGGTGTATCAACGGGCTATGGAGATGCCCATCAATATATATCAATGTGAGTGAGTAGGGATTGCCATGCAACGGATGCACAAGAGCTATAAATATATGAAAGCTCAACAAAAGAAACTAAGTGGGTGTGCATCCAACTCGCTTGCTCACGAAGACCTAGGGCATTTGAGGAAGCCCATCATTGGAATACACAAGCCAAGTTCTATAATGAAAAATTCCCACTAGTATATGAAAGTGACGAAACGAGAGACTCTCTATTATGAAGATCATGGTGCTACTTTGAAGCACAAGTGTGGTAAAAGGATAGTAACATTGTCCCTTCTCTCTTTTTCTCTCATTTTTTATTTTATTTTTTTATTTTTTTTATTTGGGCCTTTTCTCTTTTTTTATGGCCGCTTTTTTTCTTTTTCTTTTTCTTTTTTTGTCCGGAGTCTCATCCCGACTTATGGGGGAATCATAGTCTCCATCATCCTTTCCTCACTGGGACAATGCTCTAATAATGATGATCATCACACTTTTATTTTTCTTACAACTCAACAATTACAACTCAATTCTTAGAACAAAATATGACTCTATATGAATGCCTCCGGCGGTGTACCGGGATGTGCAATGACTCATGAGCGACATGTATGAAAGAATTATGAACGGTGGCTTTGCCACAAATATGATGTCAACTACATGATCATGCAAAGCAATATGACAATGATGGAGCGTGTCATAATAAACGGAATGGTGGAAAGTTGCATGGCAATATATCTCGGAATGGCTATGGAAATGCCATGATAGGTAGGTATGGTGGCTGTTTTGAGGAAGGTATATGGTGGGTGTATGATACCGACGAAAGGTGTGTGGTATTAGAAAGGCTAGCAATGGTGGAAGGATGATAGTGCGTATAATCCATGGACTCAACATTCGTCATAAAGAACGCATATACTTATTGCAAAAATCTACAAGTCATCAAAGCAAAGTATTACGCGCATGCTCCTAGGGGGATAGATTGGTAGGAAAAGACCATCGCTCGTCCCCGACCGCCACTCATAAGGAAGACAACCAATGAATAAATCATGCTCCGACTTCATCACATAACGGTTCACCATACGTGCATGCTACGGGAATCACAAACTTTAACAAAAGTATTTCTCAAATTCACAACTACTCAACTAGCATAACTCTAATATCACCATCTCCATATCTCAAAACAATTATCAAGCATCAAACTTGTCATAGTATTGAACACACTCATAAGAATTCTTACAATTCTTTTATGCTTAGCATATTAGGATTACTTAAGCAAATTACCATGCTATTTAAGACTCTCAAAATAATATAAGTGAAGCATGAGAGTTCATCTATTTCTTCAAAATAAAACCACCATTGTGCTCTAAAAGATATAAGTGAAGCACTAGAGCAAATGACAAACTACTCCGAAAGATATAAGTGAAGATCAATGAGTAGTCAAATAATTATGCAACTATGTGAAGACTCTCCCAATTGATAATTTCAGATCTTGATATCTTATTCAAACAGAAAGCAAAACAAAATAAAATGACATTGGAAGGATAGCACAACTCATGTGAAGAAGCAAAAACTTAGGCTCAACCGATACTAACCGATAGTTGTTGAAGAAGAAAGGTGGGATGCCTGCCGGGGCATCCCCAAGCTTAGATGCTTGAGACTTCTTGAAATATTATCTTGGGGTGCCATGGTCAACCCCAAGCTTGAACTTTTGTGTCTCCTTAATTCCTCTCATACCATGGTTTCTCTTTTTATCAAAAGATTCATTCACAACAAACTCAACAAGAACTCGTGAGATAGGTTAGTATAAACCAATGCAAAACCTTATCATTTTCTACTGTAACAAATAACTAAAATTATTATTCAACATTTCATACTAAATGCCTCTGTAAATTTAATACTCCTATCCTCAAATAGAATCTTTAAACAAGCAAACATATGCAAACAATGCAACCGTAACAGCAATCTGCCAAAACAGTACAGTCTGTAAAGAATGCAAGAGTATCAATACTTCCCTGACTCTAAAAATTATGAACTAAAATTCCCACTGTAATAAATTTATCAGAGCTTAATATGCAAAAAGATTCAACGTTATACCATTCTCTTACTTTTCTAGGGAATTTTTGCAACAGCGGTAAACTTTCTGTTTTCAAACAGCAACATGTATACAAGCAAAATAAGCATGGCAAAGGCTATCCTTGACTTTTTTATTGAAACTAAATATGCAAAACATTATTCTAACTAACATGAAGCAAAAACTAACAAAATAAAAATGACGCTCCAAGCAAAAAACATATCATGTGGCGAATAAAAATATAGCTCCAAGTAAAGTTAACGATGAACAAAGACGAAAGAGGGGATGCCATCCGGGGCATCCCCAAGCTTAGGCTCTTGGTTGTCCTTGAATATTACCTTGGGGTGCCTTGGGCATACCCAAGCTTAGGCTCTTACCACTCCTTATTCCATAGTCCATCGAATCTTTACCCAAAACTTGAAAACTTCAACCACACAAAACTCAACACAAAACTCGTAAGCTCCGTTAGTATAAGAAAATAAAACCACCACTTAGGTACTGTAATGAACTCATTCTGAATTCATATTGGTGTAATATATACTGTATTCTAACTTCTCTATGGTTCATACCACTTAATACTAGCCATAGATGCATCAAAATAAGCAAACAACACATAAAAACAGAATCTGTCAAAAACAGAACAGTCTGTAGTAATCTGAATCAAACGTATACTTCTGGAACCCCAAAAATTATGAAATAAATTTCTGGACCTGATAAATTTGTCTATTAATCATCTGAAAAAAGAATAAACCTAAAAGAACTCTCCAGTAAAACATGTCAGCTAATCTCGTGAGCGCTAAAGTTCTGTTTTTTACAGCAAGATCACATAAACTTCACCCAAGTCTTCCCAAAGGTTCTACTTGGCACTTTATTGAAACAAAAGCTATAAAACATGATTACTACAGTAGCATAATCATGTGGACACAAAAAACAGTAGGGGTAAATATTGGGTTGTCTCCCAACAAGCGCTTTTCTTTAATGCCTTTCTAGCTAGGCATGATGATGACAATGATGCTCACATAAAAGATAAGAATTGAAACATAACGGGAGCATCATGAAGAATCTGACTAGGACATTTAAGTCTAACCCAGTTCCTATGCATAGGGATTTTTTGAGCAAACAACTTATGGGAACAATGATCAACTAGCATAGGAAGGTAACACAAGCATAGCTTCAAGAATTTAAGCACATAGGGAGGAAACTTGACATTATTGCAATTCCTACAAGCATATGTTCCTCCCTCATAATAATTTTCAGTAGCATAATGAATGAATTCAACAAAATAACCAGCACCTAAAGCATTCTTTTCATGATCTACAAGCATAGAAAATTTTTTACTCTCCACATAAGAAAAATTCTTCTCGTGAATAGTAGTGGGAGCAAACTCAACAAAATAATTATCATGTGAGGCATAATCCAATTGAAAACTAAAATCATGATGACAAGTTTCATGGTTATCATTATTCTTTAAAGCATACGTGTCATCACAATAATCATCATAGATAGGAGGCATGCTTTCATCATAGTAAATTTGCTCATCCTACGCTTGGGGGACAAAAAATAGCATCTCCATCAAACGTAGCATCCCCAAGCTTGTGGCTTTGCATATCATTAGCATCATGGGTATTCAGGGAATTCATACTAACAACATTGCAATCATGCTCATCATTCACATATTTTATGCCAAGCATTCTATGTAATTCTTCTTCAAGCACTTGAGCACAATTTTCCTTTCCATCATTCTCACGAAAGATATTAAAAAGACGAAGCATATGAGACAAACATAACTGCATTTTTCGTAATTTTCTTTTATAAACTAAACTAGTGATAAGACAAGAAACAAAAAGATTCGATTGCAAGATCTAAAGATATACCTTCAAGTGCTAACCTCCCCGGCAACAGCGCCAGAAAAGATCTTGATGTCTACTACACAACCTTCTTCTTGTAGACGTTGTTGGGCCTACAAGTGCACAGGTTTGTAGGACAGTAGCAAATTTCCCTCAAGTGGATGACCTAAGGTTTATCAATCCATAGGAGGCGTAGGATGAAGATGGTCTCTCTCAACCAACCCTGCAACCAAATAACAAAGAGTTTCTTGTGTCCCCAACACACCCAATACAATGGTAAATTGTATAGGTGCACTAGTTCGGCGAAGAGATGAAGATACAAGTGCAATATAGATAGTAGATATAGGTTTTTGTAATCTGAAATAATAAAAACAGCAAGGTAACAAATGGTAAAAGTGAGCGTAAACGGTATTGCAATGATAGGAAACAAGGCCTAGGGTTCATACTTTCACTAGTGCAAGTTCTCTCAATAATAATAACATAGATAGATCATATAAAAAGCCCTCAACATGCAACAAAGAGTCACTCCAAAGCCACCAATAGCGGAGAACAAACATAGAGATTATGGTAGGGTACGAAACCACCTCAAAGTTATTCTTTCGGATCGATCTATAAAAGAGTTCGTACTAGAATAACACCTTAAGACACAAATCAACCAAAACCCTATTGTCACCTAGATACTCCATTGTCACCTCAAGTATCCGTGGGCATGATTATATGATATGCATTACACAATCTCAGATTCATCCAACCAACATAAAAGTACTTCAAAGAGTGCCCCAAAGTTTCTACCGGAGAGTCAAGAACGTGTGCCAACCCCTATGCATATGTTCCCAATGTCACGAAACCCACAAGTTGATCACCAAAACATACATCAAGTGGATCACAAGACATACATCAAGTGTTCTCATAAAAGACTCAATCCGATAAGATAACTTCAAAGGGGAAACTCAATTCATCACATGACAGTAGAGGGGGAGAAACATCATAAGATCCAACTACAATAGCAAAGCTCGGGATACATCAAGATCGTGCCATAGAGGGAACACAAGAGAGAACACGGGAGAGAGAGGTCAAACACATTGTTACTGGTACATACCCTTAGCCCTGAGGGTGAAATACTCCCTCCTCGTCATGGATAGCGCCGAGATGATGAAGATGGCCACCGGTGATGGGATCCCCCTCTGGCAGGGTGCCGAAACGGGCTCCCGAGAGGTTTTTGGTGGCTATAGAGGCTTGCGGCGGCGGAACTCCCGATCTATCTTCTACTCTGGAAGTTTTACGATATGTGGGTATATATGGGTGCAGGGAGTACGTCGGTGGAGCTACGGGGGCCCCACGAGGCAGGGGGCACGCCCTAGGGGGGTGGGCGCACCCCCACCCTCGTGAGCACCTCCCGTATCTTATGACATGGATTCCAAGTCCACCAAGTGGGTTTCCTTCCAAAATTGACTTCTCCAGTTGATTTCGTTCTGTTTTGACTCCGTCTGATATTCCTTTTCCTCGAAACACTGAAATAGGCATAAAACAGCAAATCTGGGCTGGGCCTCCGATTAATAGGTTAGTCCCAAAAATAATATAAAAGTGGATAATAAAGCCCAATATTGCCTGAAACAGTAGATAATGTAGCATGGAGCAATCAAAAATTATAGATACGTTGGAGATGTATCAGACGCCTCTCCCTCCTCGAGCTTCCAGCCGCAGATCCTGAAGAGAAGAAGTCCAAGGCCGAGGATGTGAAGCGCAAGGGAGAAGTTGTGCTCACGGCTGAGTGAGACACGAAGCGTAGTAGAGATCAGCCGGAGTCGTCCTTGGGTAGCCGGTACTGTGTGTACCACGACCTCCACACCCACAACACCAATGAATGTCAAGAGCTCAGGGCCGTGCGAGAAGGACGTGTCGGCCGACGCCCCGAGCGGAGCGATCGGGGCTATGGCCGAGGAGGAGGAAGAGGTGGAGGATGATGGGAAGATCATGGCCCTTGCCAAGGGTGGCATGATCGGCCTCGCGAGGGGGCGTGGAGGGATCAGCCTCATGAGGATCGCCTGCAAGGCAACGCAGGCCTCCCTCCTCTGCCACCACCACCAAGAAGGAATGAAGACCATCATCAGGATGAGGGTGCTGGGGGCTTCTAGGAGCCGCGTGCTATCGCTTGCATCTTGGGCGGTGCTCAGGCCCCAGCCTCTTAGCGCATCTGCAAGCAGTTTGCTGGCGAGGTGAACGCAGTCCTCCCAAAGCTCGAGGCTTCGCGCCCTCTCAGGTAGTCCACGTGTGCCATCACGTTCAACTCAGCGGATCAGCTCAAGTGGGCAGCAACAGTTGGGGTCCTCCCGATGCTCAGTTCCCCAGTCATCAGCAATGTGCAGGTCACCAGGACCTCATCGATGGTTGCGTAGGGCTCAACGTTCTGTCTGTCAAGACATTCAACAATCTCCAAGTACCTTATGATCAGCTTCAGCCAACCAAGCCTTTCTCAGGAGTCATTGATGGTTCTACCACCCCGATAGGGCAGGTCCGCCTCCCTGTCACCTTCGGACAGCGCATAAACTATCATACTGAGCTCATCGACTTTGATGTCGCCCACATTCGCCTGTCGTACAACGCCACCCTCGGCTATCCAGCCCTGGCCAAGTTCATGGCAGTGACTCACCATGGCTACAATGTCCTCAAGATGCCAGGAAGTGGTGGGGTCATCACAGTCCCAAGTGAGGAGAAGGATGCAGTGTGTTCTCTCGAGCGTGCCTTCCAGGCCGCGTCTATCGAAGACCCAGATCGCAAAAGCGGGAGCCTTCCCGAGTCAGTCCGCAAGAAGAAGAAGACATCACCTAGTCCGAGCCCCTAGGAGGCAGGCACCTCTAGTGGCACGATGCCAGGATCCGCGCCCGTTCAAGGGGCGCCTCCCTCTGTCGCATAGGAAGGTGCGCCCAGCGCCCTCCTCGGGCAAGGCTCGGGGGCTCTCTCCTGGAGGGCCACTGACTTTGCCAAGGTCACGAGGGAGGCGCTCGGGCACCACTTGGAGGCGTGCTTCGCGGCACATTTCCCTCAGGAACGTACGAGGCAAGGAAGGTCCAACCCTCAGGACTTCATCACTAAAATCACCCAGGAGCCATAGGAGTCAAGAGTCATGCGCGGCAGCCGCCGGTTACCCGTCGTAGCTCCCCATCCAGGCGAGGATGGTGGGTTGCACGTCTGCATCGACATGCCAGGGCTCGGAGCGCCTCTGGCCTTCGCGCGTGGGATGTTGCGAGGGTCCGCCTCACATCTATGTTCGCATGCCTATCGGCCTGCCGAATGCGGCTGCTGCTCATCAGCGCCTGGTGTGGAGCATTCTGGAGGCTCGGGAGGTCAGGCACTATGCGGTCCTGGCAGAGATGGAGATGGTCCTCGAGGAGCCGCCTGGGCCCCGGAGCCTCCCAAGGCTCAGGGCCCTGGGGGCTCATGAGGGTCAGCTTCCTCACCACGCGTCGTCCGCTACTCCAACATTCCTTCGTCTCCAATAGTATCAGGCATTGTTGAGGAAATCGTTAACTGCTAGCTGCTCGGATGGTTGGCGAGTAGGGGATTAATTGGCTAATCGGCAAGTTAATCGGCCATTTAATCAATTAATCGGATGATTTATCGGTTTATCGGCTACTCTGTCACCCTACGAGTAGGGATTAATCGTCAAGTTAACTGGTTAATCAGAAGAATTCTTGAACAGGGGTATCAGGTGACATCTTTCAAGTTCCATTTCAGCTGGGAGCGCCCCCAGGGCTACATCATTCCCAGGTCGTGTGGGTCCGTCCATGCGGCATGACCTCTTTAGCTCATGTCTTTAGGTTACCTTGCTGGGGGCGCCCCTCGGGCTGCATTATCCCCAAGGCGCTCGGGCCAGACCCAGTGGCATGTATCCCTCTCGCATCTGTCTAAACTGATTGGCTTTTCCGTGCTTAACGTGCCTGTCGTAATCGCCTGCTCGATTGACACCAACCTTTGGAGCTTCTCACCCTGGCACGAAGCTTGTGCATGGGTCCCTCCCTGCAACGTCGACAAACCTGAGTGGCTGAGCTCTGGCGCGGCAGCCCCGCAAGGCGCCACCTCACCAGGCCCTCAGTGCCCTCGTCACTCCCTCGGAGCAACCAAGTGGCTGGCCGACAATCGTAATGGCAATCCTTGTTTTCCTTGTGATAAGTTTACAAGGTCTCTCTAAGGGATAGTGTCGGGCGAGGCCTTCGCAGTCTCCCTCTCTCTCTCACCCGCACGAACCGATTGTGCGTTAAAGGGGGGCGCCTGAGCATCGTGACTCACGGGCTCTCACTGGCTCTCCAGCCCTCACCTCCTAGCCTTGTCCACGGCATCGCGACCTGGCATACCGGCGACGGCTGAGCTCGCTCGAGAGCCGGGACCCGAGGACGTAGAGCACGAAGGAGAGTGCGGGAGAGGGAGGAAGCTCGCGAGGACCTCACTAGGCAACTCCCTAGTTGCTGACGTGCAGGTCCGGCGCCGCGCCAAGAAATGGCCCCAAGCTCCTGAGATAAGTCACTCTCTAGAACTGCTAGCTAACACAACACCAACCATGCACCTAATGCGGCCCTGTGACGGCAACATTGCACTCCTTTCTCACCGAGCGACGGCTGCTTGAGCGCTAAGGGGTTCCTCCTGAGCATCGCGCCTCGGGGGCTCTTACTGGACCTCGGGCCGCTCACCTCCTAGCCTTGACCACGGCATCGCGACCTGGCATACCAGCGAAGGCTGAAGCCTGCCTGGGGACCGGGACCTGTTAGTGCAGAGCACAAAGACCTCGCGAGGTTAGAAAGGAGGAACCAAGCCGGGACATGACAAGCATCTCGCACTGCTTCACGATAAGGATCATATTAACGAAAGAGATTACAGACGCTTTACATACCCCCATGGGGTACTTCCTTGGTTCCTCGCAGGGAACAAAAGGCGCAAATCCTAAGGATCCCTAACTACAGGCGCCTCAGCGGCAGACGCCATTATCAACAGTGGGCCACATGAGGCCGGTGCCAACCCCATCCAGATCAGCCGCGCCGGCCGCCGAGCGCACCAGCTCTGCTCTAGGCACGACGCGAGCTCGGGGGCTCGTAGCTGTCGTCGCTCGTCTCCGGAGTCAGGAGAAGCTCGGGGGAATCGCTGGACCCCC
>NC_041389.1:408707175-408761578 GCF_002162155.2 Triticum dicoccoides | reverse complement strand
CTGCTACCAGAGGAGCTATTGTTGAATCGGGTGGCAGGCTTGCTCCTCGCCGCTCCAGAGCTCCGGCCGCTATCCCTAGGGCAGCACTCCAGCCGGCATCCTTCCGTGTCGAAGACCTTGAAGAACATCAAGGAGGCGCCATCATATTCTAGATGAATCACGAAGGCTCCCCCCGTTCGACAAACCCTGGAAATCTCGCCCCAGCCTCGGGTCATGAAGACCTTGCCAGGAGCGACAACCTCGACCTCCGCTCCAGTCGCGGGGGTGCTGCAGTCGGTGAGCTGCAGCCAGAGCTTGAGAGGCCCCCTCCACGGCATTGCAAAGGCGAAGGAAGCAGGAAGGCGGATCCAAGAGCTTGGAGGCATGGCGCCGTGAAGCACGAGCTCGCGGGAAGAGTCCGCGGCATGGACTCCAGGGGTGACGACACGCGTCGCCGTGATCCGTCAGCGTCGCCGGCGGCGCGGGCGGCGCCGCTCAGCGCCTTCTTCCCCAGGACCTTCGTCCTGGGCGTACAAGGGCAATGGATACCCGGGAGGAGGCCGCTCGTACCAAGGCCTCGACGTCTCCTATCGAGCACCCTCATCGCGGCAACAGGGGACTGGCCGCTTCTTCAGTGGGAGTGGGACGGGCCCCTCTCGGGAGGTCTTCCCCTTCTCTTCGGCTGAGAACCGGCGGATCGGCGCCATTGTCGTCAAAAGGGAGCGAAGAAGAAGAGGCGGAGCAAGGAGAGATGGACTGGAAGGGCTCGCGCAGTTCCGTACTTGTAGCCTAAGGAGGCCAACCGTCGGCCTCCACGATCACAGGTAATCATGACTCATTTTGCATGCAGGGATTTTTCATGTCGAATGGTTGCTGAGGCATCTTGGGAAAGCGGAGACGCCCACGTCCAATCAACCGCCACGTGGCGCCCAAGGCCGCAGGCTGTTGGGGCCCGCGGTGCTTCGCACTTGCCCCTTCGCTTCTCTGCTAAGCCAAGTCCGAGCGCTCCTTGGGCCCGGGGGCTACTGTCGGTGTTCTGGGAACGGGGGTCCCCAGGCTTTCCTGCATGCGGCCTGCGGCGTGGGATCAAGTGGTGGCCCGGTATGGCCTGTCTTCATTGACTCGAGCTCAAGACCTTCGCGAGGGGCCAAGCCTCGCGGGGCGGACGACAAGAAGCTTCCTCGGGAGCGGCCTTGCCAGGCAGGCTTGCGAGGAGGCGGAGAGATCAAGGCGAGGGTACCTCGCGAGGTGCTCATGACGCAAGCCATGACGATCGAGGCCAGGCAGGCGCCAGGCGGGCGCTGGCCTGGGCAGTGTCCTTGTTTCCACTATGGTGCAACGGGGGCAAGCGCACGCGTGAAGTACCGAGGCGTGTAAAGGTTCCCATTTTGATGCAACGAGACCAAGACCAGCAGAAAGGCAGGATGGAGGTCACTGTCGGTGTCAAAACCGGCGGATCTTGGGTAGGGGTTCCCGAACTGTGCGTCTAAAGCTTATGGTAACAGGAGACTGGGGACACGATATTTACCCAGGTTCGGGCCCTCTCGATGGAGGTAATACCCTACTTCCTGCTTGATTGATCTTGATGATATGAGTATTACAAGAGTTGATCTACCACGAGATCAGAGAGGCTAAACCCGAGAAGCTAGCCTATGGTATGATTGTTGATGTGTCCTATGGACTAAACACTCCGGTTTATATAGACACCGGAGGGGGCTAGGGTTACATAGAGTCGGTTACAGAGAAGGAGATCTACATCCGAATCGCCAAGCTTGCCTTCCACGCCAAGGAGAGTCCCATCCGGACACGGGACGAAGTCTTCAATCTTGTATCTTCATAATCCAACAGTCCGGCCAAAGTATATAGTCCGGCTGTCTGGATACCCCCTTAGTAGCCCCCGAACTAGGCTTCAATGACGATGAGTCCGGCGCACAGATTGTCTTCGGCATTGCAAGGCGGGTTCTTCTCCGAATCCGGCGTACTCGCCGTAGCGAACAGTGTCTGGCATCCTAGTAATGGTTGTACTCCTCGGCTTCTGTCCTTTAATAATGGCCATCCCCACGTGCCGAGGGAAGACGGGGGGCCGGGGCATTTTTACATTTGCCACCCGAATCCCGTAGGCGAGCCGCCTATTTGAAGAAACGGGGATCCTCAGATCCAAATCACACCACCTTCTCCCGAGCAAGCACTCCGCAGAGCGCGTCCGAAAGAGGCCATCCCATCATGACCGGTCGCTGCAGCTCTGCCTGTCGCTCCCCTAGCTCGAAACCAGGGGATTGGGAAAAGTGTTCCATCCCTCACAGCCGCCTAATAGAGCTGCAGACCCAAGGGTTTCTTCCGCCCGCATACATGGTCCCCGTCCGATCCGGACTAGCCACTTACAATGGCAGGGAGCAAGCAGAGAGATTCCCTAACCCGTCTCGGGGGGAGCGAGTATGCCATGTCCCATATCTGCTAAGAGGAGTCGGGTTTCCAATCCACCCATTCCTCCACGGGCTCCTGGAGTTCTATGGTCTCCAGTTGCATAATCTTACCCCCGCCTCCATACTGCACATCGCGGGTTATGTTGCCCTCTGTGAGCTGTTCCTGGGCTGTGAAGCTCATTTCGAGCTATGGAAGAGGCTATTTTGCCTCGTCCCCCGCAACTAGGAGGGATCTATATATCAAAGAAGACGCCCGAAGACTGGCGTTCGGAGTGGTTTTATGTTGATGACGTCCCCCTTCCGGATCCAGTCCAGTCTGGCCTTCCCGAGTTTACAACAACACCGCTGAAGAAATGCCAAAGCTGGTGCCCTCAGAGCCCCCAGGGGGAAGACAATAGGGAAGTCCTTTATTTGATGAGCAGGATAAAAACCCTGGCCAAATTAGGACTGACCATAATCGAAGTTATGTCAATATGCGTAATACGGTGAGTGCAGCCACTTCAATATAGGGGGGAGCCCATGTGGCACTTCAATGGAGAAGAAGATGCCTCCCGCTGCGGTCGCAAAGGTCCGGACTCCGCCACGTCTCTGGCGAGGATACTATCCGAGTTGTATAAAGGAGAAGAAGAGGAGTTCCTCCGCATTAAACCGTGGGATGGATTTTCCATGTACAACCCCAGGAGCTGGGTAAGTTGTCATCCTTTACTCGACTTTGTTTACCTCCTTTGTCACAATTATTTACCTCACTGTTTCAAAGCAGGGACTAAGGAAGGCCGTGAGAGAATTCAGCAGCCCCTCTCCACAGCCAGAGGATCCCGGCCGGGCTCTCGACCCTGGACTTGAAGAAGATCCGGACGTATCCGTGGAATTTGTCAACGGGACTTTCTATCTGGCAAACAGCAGCGGCTCTTTAGTGGCCATCATCGCGGATTATCCTGGACTGCTTCCTGTGTCGCATGTAAGTAATGTCGGGGTCTCAACTTGCCGAAAGGATTCTATGTCGTACCTTATGCTCACACGCTGTATTTTTATACAAACGGCCATCAGGATGCCGCGCGGAACCCGCGGGGGCTCTTCAGTAAGAGGCGCCTAGGCAAGGTAGGATTTGTCAGATTACGGGTTCCGGCAGACCCTTGAGGTTCGAACTCTGGGGTGTGCACGGAGATCACTCCCCCTACCTACTCACGTCTCGTCACCTCGCAAGAGATCTAAACTACACGAAGAACAACACCAGGGACGCAAGGTTTATACTAGTTCGGGCCACCATTGTGGTGTAATACCCTACTCTCGTTTGTGGTGTGGTGGATTGCCTCTGGGGCTGATGATCAACAATACAAAGGAAGAAAAGCCTCGCGAGGGGTGTTCTTGTGGAGGTGTTGTCCCTTTGGAGGGGTCAATTCGAGATGCCTATCTGATCTCTAGCTGTTTTCCCACTGTGGTGGCTAGTCCTATTTATAGAGCAAGGCCCTGGTCCTCTTCCCAAATATTGAGCGGGAAGGGCACCAACAATTGGCCATTTTGAAGGGGAACATCTAGTACACTTATCCTGACTAAAGTTGGTCCTCGCCTGCCAAAGGCTCTGACGATGACGCCTTCATGGGCTCCACGATGACCTCCATCCTACCGTTCTGCTGGTCTTGGTCTTGTTGCACCAAAATGGTATCCTTTGCCTGATGCCTTGGCCTGTGCTTGCCCCCTTTGCACCAAAGGGGAAACAAGACCACTGCCCAGGCCGGCGCCCGCCTGGCACCCGCCTGGTCTCGATCGTCATGGCTTGCGTCACGGGCACCTCGTGAGGTACCCTGCCTTGATTTTTCTGCCTATTTGCGAGCCAGCCCAACGAGGCTGTGCCTGAGGAAGCTTCCTATCGTCTGCCCCGCGAGGCTTTGCCCCTCGCGAGGGTCTTGAGCTTGTGTCGATGAAGATGGGTCGCACTGGGCCCCCTACTTGAGCCACGCCGTAGGCCGCAGGTAGGCAAGTCTGGGTACCCCCGTTCCCAGAACGCCGAAAGTAGCCCCCGGGCCCAAGGCGCCTCGGACTTGGCTTAGCGGAGAAGCGAAGGGGCAAGTGTGAAAAACCGTTGTGATAGCCTAGCTTATTATGGATGATAGACTACTCATATCAATAAAGAATTCCTTCTTCTCCAGGAGCCCATTTGGACATAACTCCAAAGTTAAGCGTGCTCAGCTTGGAGTAGTTTCAGGATGGGTGACCGACCGGGAAGTTGCTCCCGGGTGCGCACGAGTGAGGAGAAAGTGTGCAGAAAAGACTAGTATTGATCTGTGGGGCCAGTCTAGATCCCGCCAGGAGTAACGACCACCGGTGGGTGTGTTCGGGGCGTTATAAGTTGGTATCAGAGCCGACCCTCGCGGTTACACGGATGGTTGCAGACAGGTGTGCAGTCATGTTGTGCATGACATTTGTGACCCGTCGTGGCACACGGCATGGCACATGTGCCGGACTGGAAGCACAGACGTATGTGCCCAAGAGGGAATGTTCCTGTGGTCCGACGAGGACGTTGGTTCCTCTGAGTGGGGGTGTATGTGATAGCTTGGCTTATTAGGGATGATAGACTACTCATATCAATAAGGAATTCCTTCTTTTCCGGGAGCCATTCGGACAGAACTCCAAAGTTAAGCGTGCTCAGCTTGGAGTAGTTTCAGGACGGGTGACCTACTAGGAAGTTGCTCTCAGGTGCGCACGAGTGAGCACAAAGTGTGCAGAAAAGACTAGTATTGATCTGTGGGGCCAGTCTAGATCCCGCCAGGAGTAACGACCATCGGCGGGTGTGTTCGGGGCGTTACGGCCGCGAGCCCCAACAGCCTGCGACCTTGGGCGCCGCGTGGCGGTTGATTGGACGTGGGTGTCTCCGCTTCCCCATGATGCCTCAGTATACGCCCGGCTAGGCGGACCCGTGGTTGCACACAGCCATTCCCCTCTCGCCGCCTGCGTGCTTCCTGCCCTTCCTTCTTCCTTAGGCTCCAACCTCCGCCTCCAATCCAACTTGGACTCCCCCCCTTCCCATTGTCATGGCGCCAACGAAAGAGAAAAGGGGGAAGAAGCCCGCGTCCTCATCCTGCTCGCCTCCGGTGGTGGCCCCCGCCGTTGAGCGGTCCATCATACTCAATCCCGAATCCTTGAACAAGGCCAGCTCTTCCCTTGCCACTATCTTGAACGAATGCGGCAGGACCATGGTGTGGCCTGCATCCCGCGCCTCCATGGATAGGGTCGTCACGGAGGTCCGGTTCTTCGCCGATGCCCTGTGGGCGGGTCTGGTTCCCCCTTTTCCGCTTTCTTCAATGCGGTGCTCTCCCATTATCAGATCTACATGATGCACCTCAGGCCTGAGTCCATTACCCTCTTGGCTGTCTTCGCTTTTGTTTGCGAGGCAATGGAGGGCATTCCTCCTTTCGTTGCCCTGCTGCGCCATTTCTTCTCTTTGCGCCTGATCGACCCCACTCAATGCTCAGGGTGTGTGAGCTTCTTTGTTTTGCCGGAGACGGCCGCTTCAGGGATCGATTTTGGCCTTCCTCCTCACGCGGCCAGATTCAGAGAGCGGTGGTTGTACGTGGATGTTGGAGTACCCAGCCCCCTGCTCTCGCACCCAACCTCGCCTGCTGTTCCCAACTCGGGCTGGGACCATGAGACACTCGTGAGCCCCCGACTTGCTTTCATCTGGCGCCGCTTCCAGAGTCTGAGGGCGCTCGGTGTCACTGCGCCCAAGGTGGTGAAGGAGTTCCTCCAGTGTCGCATTGCCCCTCTCTAGCGACACTCTCGCTCGATGTGGGACTATGCAGGGCACGGGGACCACATGCGGCTTCAGGAGGAGGACCTGGCGCCTGAAGCGCTAAGGATGGTGCTCAAGGTCCTGACTGGTGATCCTTCCCCAGGCAGCCTTCGACACGATGGTGCCCTCTTGTATCTCTGCTTGGGGAGGGCCAATTTCGTGAGGCAGATGCCCAGCTTTAACGAGTGGGGGCTGCAACCAGTCGGCCTCAGGGGGCCCCGCGAGAATCCCGTCACCGTGATTGCCTTCCAGGTTGCCCCAAGCGGCCCCGTCTCAGGCGATGGAGCACGGAGACGAGCACCGCCGGGGGCCGAAGGGCGTGATGTCGAGAGGCTGACGCCGCGCGGAGCCCTAGAGGTGGCATCTCCCGAGGCCTGTTCTGGGGCGGCAGCAAGCGAGGAGTCGCGGCATTCGGCTCCTGAGGATGGGTGAGGGAGTCCTGGACTAGGGGATGTCCGGATAGCCGAACTATCATCGTCGGCCGGACTCCAAGACTATGAAGATACAAGATCGAAGACTTCGTCCCGTGTCCGGATGGGACTTTCCTTGGCGTGGAAGACAAGCTTGGTGATACGGATATGTAGATCTCCTACCATTCTAACAGACTCTGTGTAACCCTAGCCCTCTCCGGTGTCTATATAAACCGGATGGCTTTAGTCCGTAGGACGAACAACAATCATACCATAGGCTAGCTTCTAGGGTTTAGCCTCCTTGATCTCGTGGTAGATCTACTCTTGTAATACCCACATCATCAATATCAATCAAGCAGGACGTAGGGTTTTACCTCCATCAAGAGGGCCCGAACCTGGGTAAAACATCGTGTCCCTTGTCTCCTGTTACCATCCGCCTAGACGCACAGTTCGGGACCCCCTACCCGAGATCCGCCGGTTTTGACACCGACATTGGTGCTTTCATTGAGAGTTCCTCTGTGTAGTCACCGATAGACTCGATGGCTTCTTCGATCATCAACAATGATGCAGTCCAGGGTGAGACCTTCCTCCCCGGACAGATCTTCGTATTCGGCGGCTTTGCACTGCGGGCCAATTCGCTTGGCCATCTGGAGCAGATCAAAAGCTACGCCCCTGGCCGTCAGGTCAGATTTGAAAGTTTGAACTTCACGGCTAATATCCGCGGGGACTTGATCTTCAATGGATTCGAGCCACAGCCGAGCACGCCGCACTGTCACGACGGGCATGACTTAGCTCTGCAGCCGGACAGTAACTTGGAGGCCGCACACGAGTCTGCTCCGATCTTCGATTCAGAGCCGGCTGCGCAGATCGAGGACGGGTGGCTAGACACCGCCTCGGGGGCTGCAACCTCTATGGTGATAGAGCCGAACACTGACCTTGTCCCTCATGAAGCTCGTGACTCCGAGGTGTCAGACTCCTCGCCGAACTCCGAACCTCCCGCGCCCCCTCCAATCGAATCCGATTGGGCGCCGGTCATGGAGTTCACCGCTGCAGACATCTTTCAACACTCACCTTTCGGCGACATCTTGAGTTCGCTAAAGTATCTCTCGTTATCAGGAGAGCCCTGGCCGGACTGCGGTCAGGACGGTTGGGATGCGGACGACGAAGAAATTCAAAGCCCACCCACCACCCACTTAGTAGCCACTGTCGACGATCTAACCGACATGCTAGACTTTGACTCCGAAGACATCGACAGTATGGACGACGATGCCGGAGACGACCAAGAACCAGCACCTACTAGGCACTTGAAAGCCACCTCATCATATGACATATACATGGTGGATATCCCAAAGGATGGGAATGGCGAAGGAACAGCGGAGGATGACCCCTCCAAGAAACAGCCCAAGCACCGGTGTCAGCGGCGCCGCTCTAAATCCCGCCACAGCAAGAATGGAGATTCCGGCACCGGAGATAATAACACCCCAGAAAGTGCCGAAGACAACCCCCTCCAGCAAGATTCAGCGCAGGAGGACGGAGACGCCAGCCCTCATGAGAAAGCAGCAGACGAAGAAGCAGCAGCAGCTTAGAGCTGATCAAGATCTGCTAGCCGACAGATGGACTGAAGTCCTTACGGCCGAAGAGCATGAGCTCGACCACCCCTCCAAAACCTACCCTAAACGCAAGCTGCTCCCCCGATTAGAGGAGGAGGCATATGAACCTACATCACCAACAGACAATACGGCTGACCGACTACCCCGTGGCCACGACAGAGAGGCCTCTAGGCCCTCCACCAGAACCGTACCCCGGCATCGCTCGAAAAGCACAAGGCCACAGCGGAATGCTCCGGACTTGCGAGATATATTGGAGGATAAGGCAAGACAATCAAGATCGATCTATGGATCATGTGGGCGCCCCATGATATGCGACGACAACCGTCGCGCCGGACACAGTAAGTCCGGCCGGGCCGAACAAAATATACAAAGCTCTTTTGAACTCCGTCGTGATATCGCCCAATACAGAGGCGCCTCACACCCACTATGCTTCACAGATGAAGTAATGGATCATCAAATCCCCGAAGGGTTTAAACCCGTGAACATTGAATCTTATGATGGCACAACAGACCCCGCGGTTTGGATCGAGGACTATCTCCTTCATATCCACATGGCCCGCGGTGATGATCTCCATTCCATCAAATATCTCCCACTCAAGCTTAAAGGACCAGCCCGGCATTCGCCTAACAGCTTGCCAGCAAAGTTAATTGGGAGTTGGGAGGACCTGGAAGCCGCATTCCTCGATAACTTCCAAGGCACGTACGTGAGACCACCAGACGCTGACGACCTAAGCCATATAATTCAACAGCCAGACGAATCGGCCAGACAATTCTGGACACGGTTCCTAACCAAGAAAAATCAAATCGTCGATCGTCCGGATGCGGAGGCCCTCGCAGCTTTCAAACATAACATCCGCGACGAGTGGCTTGCCCGGCACCTGGGACAGGAAAAGCCAAAATCCATGGCAGCCCTCACATCACTCATGACCCGCTTCTGCGCGGGTGAGGACAGCTGGCTAGCACGCAACAACAACCTCAGTAAAAATTCTGGCAGTTCGGATATCAAGGACTGCAATGGCAGGCCACGTCGCAACAAAAACCAACGCCGCATTAACGGCGACAATAGTGAGGATACGACAGTCAATGCCGGATTCAGAGGCTCTAAGCCCGGTCAATGGCAAAAGCCATTCAAAAGAGCTACTCCGGGTCCGTCCAATTTGGACCGAATACTCGACCGCTCGTGCCAGATACACGGCACCCCCGAAAAGCCAGCTAACCACACCAACATGGACTATTGGGTATTCAAGCAGGCAGGCAAGTTAATTGCCGAAAACAATGACAAGGGGCTGCATAGCGACGACGAGGAAGAGACCCGACCGCCGAACAATAGAGGATATAAGGGTTTCCCCCCACAAGTGCGGACGGTGAACATGATATACGCAACCCCCATACCCAAAAGGGAGCGGAAGCGTGCACTCAGGGATGTATACGCGATGGAGCCAGTTGCCCCGAAGTTGAATCCATGGTCCTCCTGCCCAATCACTTTTGACTGAAGGGACCACCCCACCAGCATCCGCCATGGCGGATTCGCCGCATTGGTTTTAGACCCAATTGTTGATGGATTTCACCTCACCAGAGTCTTGATGGACGGCGGCAGTAGCCTAAACCTGCTTTATCAGGATATAGTGCGCAAAATGGGCATAGACCCCTCAAGGATTAAACCTACAAAGACGACCTTTAAAGGCATCATACCAGGTGTAGAGGCCAGTTCTACAGGCTCAGTTACACTGGAAGTGGTATTCGGATCCCCGGATAACTTCCGAAGCGAAGAGTTAATCTTCGACATAGTTCCGTTCCGCAGCGGCTATCATGCTCTGCTAGGACGCACCGCGTTTGCAAAGTTCAACGCGGTACCGCACTACGCATACCTTAAGCTCAAGATGCCAGGCCCTCGAGGACTCATCATGGTCAACGGAAACACTGAACGCTCTCTCCTAACGGAGGAACATACAGCGGCTCTCGCGGCAGAAGTACAGTGCAGCCTCTTAAGGCAATTCTCGAGTCCGGTCGTTAAGCGACCGGACACGACTAAACGCGCCTGGAGTAACCTATAAAAAGACCACCTGGCATATTCCGAGCACGCGTAGCAATGCGGCCCCAACCCCAGCCCCTACAAAATTTCAAGACGGGTCCTTCGCGTACATCATTATGCTCTGAAGATACCATGGGCATAGGGGGAGGGGCACGACCACGATAGGCCCAAAATGCGGCTTAACCACACCAGGGGCTCTCAAGTGTGTCGTTCCTTTTTCTTTTCTTTTTTTTACCCACACGACCCCGTTCATCAGAGGCCCTGTCCGGCAGTAGACCTGCCGAACTCACAATGCAACAGCCAGGGAAGGAGAAAGGCTACGACGAATATCCAGGTGGTCTCCATTATGAGCATTAAATCTGTTTTATACACCATTCCGCAGCATACCCCTGGAGGGGGACATGCTTAATAGTCCCATCCCTTGCTTATCGCACCATTTGTATCGTTCTGCATTCACAGCAGTATTTCTTGAATAAACAATGCACCTTTTTGCTTACAATTGCATTCCTTTCTTATACATATGTTCATTTAGGACATGTTGCATCCGTACACTTTGGTGCGGCTAAATACACCAGGGGCTTATGTTTCCCGCATCATGGTGTGATAAGTCCGAACACTTTCACAAGTGCGGCACCCCGAACTTATAGCATTATATGCATCGGCTCCGAATCATGTCTTGGGTCAATAGTTGGGTTTGTCCGGCTCCCATGTTTTGGTACCTTATGTTCCATTGTATCGGCTAAGGTAGCACTGGGAGAACCACTGCGATTGCGCCCCAGTTGAGCTGGGCGAGCGCCTCAGTGGAGAAAGCTAAAACTGACCATCATGATGAGGCGAGAGCCGGTCGCTGTTCGAGAGGTTTTTTCGAGTCCCTAAAGACTTATGCCGCTTAGAGCGAGGAACCGGCTTTGTCCGGCCCAGGCGTGGATAGCGCCCCAAATTCGGCCTTCTGAACACTAGGGGCTTCGTAGAAATTTAAAATTATAGAATTCTATGGCTAAGTGAGAGTGTTCAAGCATTATAAGTCCGGTTGCCTTGTTTGTAGTGTTGAGCGCCTCCCTAGATGGACCAAAAAATGGGAACAAGAGTGCTCAAATTTATCCCGAACACCCCAGCACTCGTGGCATGGGGGCCGAAGCCGACAACTTGCCATCTCTCAGATTTGATAAACGGCCGCACAGAAGGTAATATTTTAAGTTAACAAGCGTTGCTTAGCGCATATGAACAAAGTTTTCAGTGCACAGGATAACAAAACGCAAGTCTACTCAAATATTACATCTTTGGAGCACTCACCCGCAATAGTGCGGGCACCCTTCAGAACAGTCTTATAATACATCTCGGGAGTACGATACTCCTTGCCCAGCGGTGGCACGTCCGTCACAAGCTTCTCAGCATCCATCTTGCCCCAGTGCACCTTTGCGCGGGCAAGGGCCCGACGGGCACCTTCAATACAGGCGGAGTGCTTGATGACTTCAACCCATGGACACGCATCCACCAGCCGCCGCACCAGGCCAAAGTAGCTCCCAGGCGCGGCCTCCGTAGGCCACAGCCGAACTATGAGGCCCCTCATGGCCTGTTCGGCCACCTTGTGGAGCTCGACCAGCTGCTTCAGCTGGTCACTAAGGGGCACTGGATGTCCGGCCTCAGCATACTAAGACCAGAAGACCTTCTCCGTCGAGCTCCCCTCCTCGGCCTGGTAGAAAGCGGCAGCATCGGACATGCTGCAAGGAAGATCTGCGAACGCTCCTGGAGAGCTCCGAATTCGGGTAAGTGATAGGTAATTCACACTCACATGCTTACTTTGCATGAAAAATGTCTTACCCGCTGCTATTTTCTTCAACGCCTCGATTTCTTGGAGGGCCTTGTAGGCTTCGGCCTTAGCGGCTTTGGCACTCTCAAGAGCCGATGCAAGCTCAGACTCTCGAGTCTTCGAGTCACGCTCCAGGTTCTCATGTTTTTCCACGAGATCCTGGAGCTCTTGCTGTACCTCCGCCACCCGCGCCTCCTGCTTCTCTCGCTCGGTGCGCTCTGCGGCCGCATTACGTTCGGCCGCGGACACCGCCTCCTTCAGGGTCGCCAACTCGATCGTGGCACCTGCAATACCCATGTTATCCTTGTCAATTTTCTTGCAACCAAATCCTTTTCTATAAGGTACAATCTTAAATACGATGTTATTCACCTTCCTTGTCCTTGATCTGCTTCTTGGCACGGCCGAGCTTGTTCTCGGACCGCTCGAGGCTTTGCTTCAAAGTATTGACCTCCGCAGTCAGTGCGGCAGAGGTCAGCAGCACAGCCTGCAATCCCATATTGACATATTTCATAACTCCTGCATATATATTTTTAGATCCTCAGTCCAGCTTTTCTTTCCGAATACCGAACCGAGCATCAGGGGCTACTGTCTATGCGGTACTATTCTACATATATCGAAATTCTTACCTCAAAGCCTGTTAGAAGGCTGCTGTAGGCTTCGGTCAGCCCGCTCTTGGCGAGCTGAACCTTCTGAATCACCGCACTCATGAAGGTGCGGTGTTCCTCTTCGACGGAGGCGCCGTTGAGCACCTCCAGCAAGCTATCCGGCACCTCCGGTTGGACGGAGGCCGCTGGCGTCACGGTCTTGCCCTTCTTACGAAGGGGCCGCCCGTCGGACTCCGGAGCCACTTCAGGTTCCAGTGCGGAGTCCGGCGCAAAGTCCGGGAGGTTGCCCTGCGGCACCTCCGGGGCCTCCCCCTCCTGGCGGGTCCCTTCCTGGGATCCCACCTCGGCATCGTTAGCATCACGGGGGGTGGAGGCGGTCGAAAGGGAATCCATATCCGACGCACCCAAGGACCCGCTCGACGAAGCGGGAAAATCATCCTTGGGCGGACTGCAGGGTTGTATGCGGCATTAGAAAGACACTATGTGGCGAAAAGAAAAACCATGAAGTTATTCGGGAGTCCGGATACTTACGGTCTCACCAGGGGCTTGGCCCTTGGAGGCCAATCCTCGTCGTCATCACTGGCGTTGGCGGAGCAGTCCAGGGGAAGAGTCTTTCCCTTCTTGGACCCTTCGGCCCCCCTCGTTGGGGAAGCCTTCCTTTTCTTCCCTCCCCCCGCTGGGGGAGAGGCCTTCTTCTCCTCCTCCTCGCCTTTGTGGGAGGAGTCTTCCTCGGAGTCATCATCTGATGACACCTGAAAACGGGAACTCTTCCGAGTGCCCGTGGCCTTCTTCTTGGCCTTATTCTCCGACACCACGTGGGGTGCCGGAGCCAGCAACCCCGTTAAGCTGGCGTCCGCTGGGTCCTCTGGCAATGGGGCCGGACAGATAGTCTGTTCAGCCTTCTTCAGCCAGTCCTGTTAAAGGAGAGGGAGTTTAGATCCCACATAGAGTCAAACTATGGAAAACAAGTGCCCCGTAAAGGGCAAAATCGCTTACCTCGCTAGCCGGACGCTGCGAGCTGAATCCGCGATTTTCGGTAGCGGATGCGGGGGCCTCGGCACCTTTAAACAGCACCCTCCAGACATCTTCGTACGTAGTGTCGAAGAGCCTGCTCAAAGTCTGGTGCTGCGCCGAATCGAACTCCCACATACTGAAGCCCCGTCAATGGCATGGGAGAATCCTGCGGATAAGCATGACCTGGACTATGTTGACGAGCTTGAGCTTCTTGTTCACTAGCTTTTTGATGCAGGCTTGGAGTCCGGTCAGCTCCTCCGAATCACCCCATGTCTGGCCGCTCTCTTTCCAGGAGGTGAGCCGTATGGGGATGCCAGATTTGAATTCGGGGGCCGCTGCCCATTCAGGGTCACGCAGCTCGGTGATATAGAACCACCCCGATTGCCACCCCTTAATGGTTTCCACAAAAGTGCCCTCAAGCCAAGTAACATTGGGCACCTTGCCGACCATGGCGCCTCAGCACTCCGCTTGGCTGCCCTTTACCACCTTCGGCTTGATACTGAAGGTCTTGAGCCACAAGCCGAAGTGGGGCTGGATGCAGAGGAAAGCCTCACACACGACGATAAACGCCGAGATATTGAGGATAAAATTTGGGGCCAGATCATGGAAATCCAGGCCATAGTAGAACATGAGCCCCCGGACAAAGGGATGGAGTGGGAAGCCCAGTCCGCGGAGGAAATGGGGAAGAAATACTACCCTCTCGTGGGGTCTGGGGGTGGGGATGAGCTCTCCCTCGTCGGGGAGCCGGTGCTCGATGTCGCTGGCCAGATATCCGGCGCTGCGCAGCTTCTAAATGTGCCCCTCCGTAACGGAGGAGGCCATCCACTTGCCTCCCGCTCCGGACATAGTTGGAGAAGGTTGAGGTGAGATGTGCGGACTTGGGCGCTGGAGCTCGAGTTCACGAAGATGGATAAGCCAAGGAGGAAGAAGGTGCAGGTAAAAGGGTTGGATCTTTATCCCCTTATATGGGCGGACGGAAACATGCGTCCCCACCGGCCTGATAAAACTCGCTTATCTCCCAAGCACCGCAATCAATGGCGCGGTTGGGTTACCCACGTCCGTATTGATGGGAATCCCGGAATAAGGGGAACACGATCTCTGCTTCGACAAGACGTGCCAAGGAAACCGCTTCGCTCATCACGCTGAGGTGGTACAATAAAAACGATTCGAGTAAAGGCTTGGTAGTGGTGTGACGTCATGCCACCAAATACGTCAGCAGATTGAACTTGTGTAAATACTATTATCTCTATGGTGGTATGTGAAATTTGTTTTGCAGAGCCGGACACTATCCTGGTGTTCACAATCTTCTATAAATTATTCGAAGAAGGAACCCGCCTTGCAATGCCGAAGACAACATGCGCGCCGGACTCATCGTCATTGAAGCCTGGTTCAGGGGCTACTGAGAGAGTCCTGGACTAGGGGGTGTCCGGATAGCCGAACTATCATCATCGGCCGGACTCCAAGACTATGAAGATACAAGATTGAAGACTTCGTCCCGTGTCCGGATGGGACTTTCCTTGGCGTGGAAGACAAGCTTGGCGATACGGATATGTAGATCTCCTACCATTGTAACCGACTCTGTGTAACCCTAGCCCTCTCCGGTGTCTATATAAACCGGATGGCTTTAGTCCGTAGGACGAACAACAATCATACCATAGGCTAGCTTCTAGGGTTTAGCCTCCTTGATCTCGTGGTAGATCTACTCTTGTAATACCCACATCATCACTATCAATCAAGCAGGACGTAGGGTTTTACCTCCATCAAGAGGGCCCGAACCTGGGTAAAACATCGTGTCCCTTGTCTCCTGTTACCATCCGCCTAGACGCACAGTTCGGGACCCCCTACCCGAGATCCACCGGTTTTGACACCGACAATGGGGCTTCTGAGGCCCCGATCGTCGCTCACGAGTCGGTGCCTGGTGGCGTCCTCCAGGCCGATTCCCCTTGCGCTGAGCACCTTGACGCCTCCTCCATGCTACAGGCGGACCCTTGCACCGAGCACCTTGGTTGCTTCCGCGTAGACTTCGAGGCTCTCCGAAAGAGCAAGGAAGCCATGGGTGGTGATGATTACCCCTGCCGCCTATTGAAGTGTAGGAAGTACTTTGCCATTGACGAATAAGTCTTCTCCTTTCTTGGTTCCTTGCTTTCCCATTGCTTTGGCTGACTATTGCCTTTCAGGGCCCTTCCTGTGGAGCTCATGGAGGCGGTTGAGGAGCCATCCCCTCAAGCTTCGCCCCCTTCACCGATTCTGAGCGCCCTGAGCTCGAGTACCGCTCTCGCCATGGGGCTAGTCGGAGAAGTGAGCTGTCGGTGTCAAAACCGGCGGATCTCGGGTAGTGGGTCCCGAACTGTGCTTCTAGGCGGATGGTAACAGGAGACAAGGGATACGATCTTTTTACCCAGGTTCGGGCCCTCTCGATGGAGGTAAAACCCTACTCCTGCTTGATTAATATTGATGATATGGGTAGTACAAGAGTAGATCTACCACGAGATCAGAGAGGCTAAACCCTAGAAGCTAGCCTATTGTATGATTGTTGTTTGTCCTACGGACTAAAACTCTCCGGTTTATATAGACACCGGAGAGGGCTAGGATTACACAAAGTCGGTTACAATGGGAGGAGATCTACATATCGCATCGCCAAGCTTGCCTTCCATGCCAAGCAAAGTCCTATCCGGACAGGGGACGAAGTCTTCAATCTTGTATCTTCATAATCCGGGAGTTCGGCCAAAGGTCATAGTCCGGCCATCCAGACACCCCCTAATCCAGGACTCCCTCAGTAGCCCCTGAACCAGGCTTCAATGACGACGAGTCCGGCGCACAAATTGTCTCCGACATTGCAAGGTGGGTTCCTCCTCCGAATACTTCATAGAAGATGTTGAACACAAGGATAGTGTTTGGCTCTACAAAATAGTTTCCACGTACCACTGTAGAGAGAATAATATTTGCACAGATCCAATCAGCTGACGTATTCCGTAGCGTGACATCATGCCACAGCCAAGCCTTTATTCGAATCGTTTTCCTGTCGCACCTTAGCGTGTTTAGCGAGGCGGTTTCCTTGGCACGTCTTGTCAAAGCAGAGATCGTGTCCCCTTATTCCGGGATTCTCATCAATACGGGCGTGGGTAACCCAACCGTGCCATGGGTATGACTTCTTAATTGAAAGTGAATCCCAGACGGTCATGGGGAGGGCTCTTGGTATTCAACCCCTTTTATAAACAGACCAAGGCTCGACTCCTTTCTTTCAATCCCATCAAATCCTCCTCTCGCCTCGAGTTCCAACACCCAAAGCTCCAGATTCAGGCGCTTCGGACCTTCGATGATGTCTGGCTCCGACCTCCAAGGCTGGTGGATGGCTTCCTCCATTTTGGAAGAAGACGTGCGAAAGCTGAGAGATGCCAGGTATCTAACCAGCAAAATCTCGCATAGGCTACCTGCTCCAGGGCAGGCTATCCCCACTCCCCAGCCCGGTGAGAGCGTGGTGTTCATATCTCACTTCCTTCAGGGGCTCGGCTTCCCGATTGATCCCTTCGTGAGGGGGCTCATGTTTTACTACGGGCTGGAATTTCATGACTTAGCTCCGGAGTCCATCCTCCAAATCTCATCGTTCATTGTCGTGTGTGAGGCCTTCCTCCATATTACTCCTCACTTCGGACTGTGGCTTAAGACCTTCAAGGTAGAACCGAAGATAATCGAGGGGCAGCACGCGGAGTGCAGAGGGGCTCTTATAAGCAAGATTGCCGATGCTTCGTGGCCCGAGGGCTCTTTCCAAGAGGATTTCGGCTTATGGCAACGAGAGTGGTTTTACATCACAACTCCCAGGGGCACCACATGGGCGGCGCCACCTGCTTTTCTCTCGGGTCCCCCACCACGGCTAGCGTCATGGGTCAATAAAGGGCTTAATCGGGGGCCGTCCAAGGACGTGCCCTTGCTGCAGGGCCGCATTCGAGATCTCCTAGAGAGAGATATCAATTTGACTGTAGTGGTGCAGGTTATGCTGATTCGCCGCACACTGCCCTACAAACGTCGCCCCCTCCGCCTGTGGAAATTTAATCCGGAGGGACCGCGAGTCCTCCAACATTTTATGGGCATAACGCCCATGGAGATGTATAAATTGTTCTTCGGATCACAGGCAATGTGTCCGGACTCGTCCGAGGATGCAGGTCTGAGCTGCAATCGCCCAGACACTCAAGTAAGTAGCCATGTCCTCGGACATGCTACCCGTATGTTTATCTTAAAATTGCCCTTTTAAGAGAGCTATCCTTTGAACAGGAGTAGATAGCGAAAGCAAAGCTTATCAGGTGTCCGGCCCCCCTCCCTGAGACTACGCCGGATCCCGTGTTGACCAGGATGCTGGAGATTGCGCCTTTGGAAGAAGGCGAAGGGGGGAACCAAGAAGCTACTGCCTCCGTGAAGGAGGCTGCCAAGAAAGGAGGAATCGAGAATTCCCCTAACCATGGAAAGAAAAGGACCACCTCTGAAGACCCGGAGGCGATGGCCTCAAAGCGGGGGAAGAAATCTTCATCAGAGGGTCCGGCGCCAGAGAGTGCCCCGGCCGCATTGTGCCCCCAAGGGGATCAGCTCTCCACCGAGCCGTAAGTAACGAGAGGGGTTTTAAAATGAGTGACATCCCTGTTTTATTTCTGAGGAAGATAACCGAAATTTTACCTTGCAGTTCGGATCTCAACCCTTCTCAGCAGAGCTCATCTTCAGGGGATCTTCGTCCGGAGATGATGGAGAGCGAAACGCCTCCCCCAGCTGTACCATCTTACAAGGTGGGCGACCCCGAGGTGTCGTCTCGGAGGGTTTCTCCAAATCCGGGCCTCGAAAAAGGTCTTCGGACTAGTCCGGCACCTTCCGGTGCACGGTCGGAGGAGCTGAAGGATCTGCTCGGGCGAGCGTCTATCTCAGAAGAACACCGTGTGTTGATGAACATGGTGATTAGAAGGATTTCATCCGCCGAAAGCGGATTGTACGAGGCCGCCAGGAGTTTACTAACAGGTTTTGAGTTACGCAAAATGATGTACCTTTTGACAGAGCCGCATATATAAAATGCGCCCTGTATGGATAGTAGCCCCTGAGACTCTGTGTGTTGTCAAAAATGACAGCGCACAGAGGATCATAATCCCAGGTATAATATGTCTCCTTTCCTATGTAGGTGGCGAGGTGTCCGGTGGCTAGCCGGACTGATGAATTTGCTGAGCTAAAGCGGCAACTTGACGTGGTAGATTCCGACATTGCGCTTGTAAATGAGCGGCTGGACGAGGCACAAGGTATGTCATGTCCCCTAAGACATCTGGTAAGAGGAGCTTGATGCTCGTATCTTATAACATGTGTGCTTAATGCAGATGGTGCCGCTGCCATGGAGAACCTTCGTGCAGAACTTTCCCGAGCCAAGGAGCAAGCCAGGAAAAGCGATGTGGCTGCCTTAAAGGCGGCTGAAGAGCTAAGTACCGAACGGGCTGCTCACTGTCAGAGCAAGAAAGAAATGGTCGAGATGGCTGTAAAATTGAAGGATGCTGCTGACCATTGTAAGCTTCTTGAAAAAGAAGATAGGGTGGCACAGAAGGACCTAGAAAAGGTCACTGCCGAGGCCAAGGACACTCGCTCTGCAATGAGAGCTATGAAGGAGGAGCTACGTCAGGCCGGAGATATCATGGCTGGAAAGCCCTATATGCTGCGGATGAAGTTCGGGGATCCGAAGTATGCTCTGTTGGACCGGAAGTGGAGTGCGACAAACACTTATCTAGATCTGGCAGCGAGTGCCGTGGACGCGACCGAACACTTCCAGGGTCTAAATGACCACAGATTGGAAGAACTTTTTTGGTCGCAGTTCCACAATCCAAAGCGCCCACTTTCGGTGTCCGATCGTTTGGCCGCATGGGTGGAGCTGAACAGGTTATCTGGACTCGCCATGAAACATGTCGTGAGTCATCTGTGGCCAAAAGGGCCCGAGCCGAAGAGTTATTTTAGCTTGGTGCAGCATATCTTTGGTGCGGTGCCGCATATTAATGCGATGAAGAGGTCAGCGTGCATAGAGGGTGCACAGATGGCTCTTGCCCGTGTCAAGACATACTGGGCGGAGATGAAGGCCAGTGCTGTTGCATCCCAGGATTCGGACAAAAGCCGAGTACCTGTCGAGCACTATTTTGAGGAAGTTCTGCAGGGCGCTCGTTTAATAGAGACGCAGTGCTCGAAGGATGTTATGTTCGAATAACATGTACTATTGTAAAACAATGTTTTGATGGAATATAAAAGCTTTTTATACTTGTGCTTTCAAGAATTAGAATACCTCCCGTGCGGCTGTTAATGTATATGTGTATATAACCTGAAAGATGGCAGTCGTTGGCTTCAGCCCCCACGCATATAATGCGGGGGTGTTCGCAGAAGGCGCATTTTCACACTTGATCCAACGTCTTGGTCCTATAAAGGAGGTGATAGCGCAGCGAACTAGGCAACCGGACTATAATGCTTTATCACTTTCACTAGCCATAGGAGTTTGATAGTCGGGCTACTGAATAGCCCCTAGGGGCACCGCGCTCGCCCAAATTCGGGGCGCGTGTGTGCCTGACCGGGAAACGGCCCTTCATTAATGCGGAGGAATCCTAAATATTCTGGCAAGTCATCGAGTGGTTGACCAGTCTCTCGCTATATCATGATAATCAGTTTTCGGCTTTCTCTACTGAGGTGCTCGCCTGGCCGAACCGGGGCACAATCGCAGTAGTTCTCCTGGTGCCGCCTTAGACGATAGAGCGGAACATAAGGCAGCAAAACACAGGAGCCGGGCAAACCCAACATTTGACCAAAGACATGATTCGGAGCTGATGCATATAAGGCCAAACTCGCGACGCCGAACACACCCTAAGGTATTCGGTCTTTATGAAAACGGGCCGAACAAAAGCCCTTGGTAAGAAGCCCCTAGTGTCCAGGTACGCGCAAAATTCTGGCGTGGCCACATGCTAAGACGCTAGCCTCCTCCTCGGTTATAGCAAAAAACCGGGGATGTTATCCACAAGAGATAGTAAAAAAGGTTTACGCAGGGTCTTAATTTGAAAAGAATCCTTGAAACGGGTCCCTACTGCACGTCTGCGCCCGTGTCTCCGTTGTGCCGTATCCTGGACGGGTGTAGCACGGTGTTCGTCCGTAAAAGAGAGGAAATTAGTTGAGAACGATCATGCGAGAAATATATGTTAAAATAAACAAAGTATAATATAGAAAATGGGTAGAATTGAGCTTTATTGTCTCTTGGTGTGAACGCGCGGAGCCCCTTGTACAGGGGTATGCGGCTATTAAGCCTCTGTATGTTTACGCCGGACTCATCGAGCCATGTCCAGGGTATTGAACGACCTGGTTGGGTACTCTTACTAGTAAACTGGTTTAGTGTGCGGCTGCCAAGACAGCCGCACCATCGTCTGCGCTCGAGGGACACTCGATATTTCCCTTTAATGAGATGATGCCTCGTGGACCGGGCATTTTGAGTGTAAGGGATGCATAATGCGGTATTGTGTTAAAGCGGGCGAAAGCTTCGCGTCCCAGTAGTGCTTGATAGCTACTTATGAATGGGGCGATGTGGAAGGTTAGCTTTTCGCTTCGGAAGTTGTCGGGGGAGCCGAACATAACTTCTAACGAGAGGGAACCCATACAATGGGTATCTGGGCCTGGCGTGACCCCTTGAAAGGAAGTGTTCCCATGGCGAATTATTGCTGGGTTTATCCCCATTTTGTGGATTGTGTCCTGATATAGCAGGTTTAGATCACTGCCGCCGTTGATTAGGACTTGTGTAAAGTGGAGTCTGTCAATTATCGGATCTAAGACCAAGGCAGTCCAGCCTATGTTCCGGATACCTCTAGAGTAATCCTGATGATCGAAGGTGATTGGTTGTAACAACCAGTGGCGGGGCTCCTCTGGGACAGGCTGTCGGTGTCAAAACTGGCGGATCTCGGGTAGGGGGTCCCGAACTGTGCGTCTAGGCGGATGGTAACAGGAGGCAAGGGATACGATGTTTTATCCAGGTTCGGGCCCTCTTGATGGAGGTAAAACCCTACGTCCTGCTTGATTGATATTGATGATGTGGGTATTACAAGAGTAGATCTACCACGAGATCAAGGAGGCTAAACCCTAGAAGCTAGCCTATGGTATGATTATTGTTCTTCCTATGGACTAAAGCCTTATATAGACATCGGAGAGGGCTAGGGTTACACAGAGTCGGTTACAATGGTAGGAGATCTACATATCCGTATCGCCAAGCTTGTCTTCCACGCCAAGGAAAGTCCCATCCGGACACGGGACGAAGTCTTCAATCTTGTATCTTCATAGTCTTGGAGTCCGGCCGATGATGATAGTCCGGCTATTCGGACACCCCCTAGTCCAGGACTCCCTCAGTAGCCCCCGAACCAGGCTTCAATGACGATGAGTCCGGCGCGCATGTTGTCTTCGGCATTGCAAGGCGGGTTCTTCTCCATGTTCCATGTGTTAGCCGAATAGTGTCCAGTTTCTTCATAAATGTTGCGCTCCTTGGCTTCCACGTCCAATATTGCCCCTCTTCCACGTGTTGTATGAATGCGAAAAGCCAGGGTATTCTTACGTTTTACCCCCCTAGCTGCGGGAATAAGCCGCCTATAAGAGAGGCGTGGATGCAGATCCAAATCACACCATCCTCCTTTCGCAAGTATTCATTGAAGCGCATCTGACAAGAATTCATTCCAACATGGATAGTCGACGCGGCTCCTCTTCCCGCGCTCCCAGTCCTCAGCCAGGAGATTGGAGGAGATGCTCAGTCCCGCATAGCGAGTTAGTGATGCTCCAAGCCGAGGGATACCTTCCCCCAGCCTTTATGGTTCCGGTTCGAGCCGGACTGGCCACCTACAAGGGTGGGAAGCAGGCGGAGAGTGTCCCCAATCCATCCAAAGGAGAGCGGGTATGCTTCGTCCCCTACTTAATAAGGGGACTCAGATTTCCGATACATCCGTTTCTCCGGGGGCTCCTGGAGTTCTACGGACTCCAACTTCACCACCTCACACCTGCCTCCATTTTGCACATCGCGGGCTTTGTAGCTATTTGCGAGCTGTTCTTGGGCATCGAGCCTCATTTTGCGCTGTGGAAGAGATTGTTTTGCCTCGTACCCCGTTCTCATGAGGGGTCGATATATCAAGTGGGCGGAGCCGAAATATGGCACATCGCCGGGACCGGATATCTATCCGGAACCCCAAAGAAGGCGTCCGAAGACTGGCCTTCGGAGTGGTTCTATATGGAAGACGCCCCGCTTCCGGATCCAGTTCGGATCGGCCTCCCGGAGTTTAGCAGCGCTCCTCTGAAGAAACGCCTCAGCTGGCGCCCACGGAGCCCTCAACTGGAAGATGATAGGAGCGTCCACTATCTGATGGGCCGGATATGGTTACTGGCCCATTCTGGATTAACCATGATTGGAGTCATGGCCACATGCATTATGTGAGGGGTGCAGCCGCTCCAATATAGGGGCCACCCCATGTGGGATTTCAACGGGGAGAACGACGCCACCCGTCATGGCCGCAAGGGGCCGGGATCGGCCGCCGATCTGGTGAAGATCCTGTCCGGCTTGTACAAGGGGGAGAAAGAGGACTTCCTCCGCACGAGTCCATTGAATGGATTCTCCATGAATAACCCTCGGAGCTGGGTAAGCGGACGTTTATATATCTGATCCGTGCTTTCAGAGATAAGTGTCTTACTTTATGATTTCGACGCAGGAACTGCGCCGGGATGTGGAGGGCATAGAAAGCCCGACTCCACAACCCGAGGATCTGGGAAGATCCCTTGATCCAGCCGCCGGAGAGGATCCGGACATAACGGTGGAACTGATTGACGGGATGTTCCACCAGCTTAGCATAGACAATGCTCTAGTCGCCATTACGGCTGACTACCCCGGTTTAACCCCGGCTTCCCAGGTGAGCACGACCGAAGTCCTAACACCGTTACCTGTTTAATGCTTATTTCTGACCACCGTGTACCAACGGTGCTTCGCAGGAGGTGCCTTTACGGCGGGAAGCCGAGCCCGCGGAGACCGACCAACCAAGGTCAATGCGGCCCAGCAGGCGGAAGAGGAGTGTGGCCCGAATCGAAACGTCGCGGCAAAGGTATGGCGCACCATTGTCCTTTAAGGGAAAGATTCCTGGGAGGTATATTAATGCTCATGATTCTTCCAGGAGAAAGAGCGCTCGCCGGACTGAGTCCGGAGAGGTTGCCAACCAAGCCTCCGCCAGGCAAGCTCCAATGCCTGGTCCGGAGAGGGAGGTGAGCGCAAGGCGCGAGCCGGATGCTCCTCCAACGGAGGATGCCAACAGGTTGTCCGCCACCAGGTCTCAGGTGGAGAGCGCCATGAATCACAGGCGCCGTCGGACAGTTCTTCGTGACGCGTGTTTTGTCCCAGAGGCGTTGAATGCCTTTAATGCGGGAGACGCGCACCTCTGTGCTGCTCAAGATGGTTTAACCAAAGCCACGGAGCAGTATGTAAAAGACATACGGGTGAGGAATTTTAATAGTTATATATGCCAGTAGCCCCCGAGACTTAAAATAGTTAAACTAACTGATTTAAGGATCATTTGTTATGCAGGATCTAACAGAGAAGAATACCCACCTGTCCCAGGAGCTTCAAGAATGCAAGGCCCAACTTGAGGCCGCACTAGCCGCTGCCGGGGGAGCCACAGAGACCCCCTCTGGTAATTCATATTTCAAAAAGAGAAATAGTTTATGAAGTGCGGCGTGTGTACAGTCTGACAATAATATTGCAGAGGGTGCCGGACTAGATCCGGACAAGCAACATCTGCTGCGCCAGCTGAAGGCCGGCGAGAAGGTGCTTATGAGGGTGCAGCAGGAGAGGAACAAACTCCAAGATGCCAACACCCAGCTGGGCAAAGAACTAAAAGATGTTTGGGTCCAGCTGTCTAACTCCGTAAAGAAGAATCGGCGGCTTCGTCATGGCATTTATAGTAAGTGCTTGAGCAAACTCTTTTGAAAAGAAGAGTTCGGCGAGGAAGTCGATTGACAGAAATGTGTCTGTAGGTGTGCTCACGGGTCGTCTGGCGGAGGAGATGCCTGGTTCCACGGGAGACCCTCTTCCCGAGCTGCTGCAACTGCACGAACGTGTTCGGCAGGCGATGAGCGGCGTCGTTCAGGCCTTATGGCCTTCCGTCTCCCTACCCGAGGGTCTTGGAGGGCTTGCTGAGAAGCTTCAGGGAGTACGGCGGCGTCTCCGTCTGTGGCAGATATCAGCCTACCGTCAAGGCGCCGGGGAGGCCTGGGCCATGGTGAAGACGCGGTACCCGAAGGCTGATCCAAACCACATGGCTGAGGTCGGACCTGCGGGGCCCGATGGGAAGGAGATCCCTATGAGCCTGATGTACGGCCAAGTAGAGTTGGCTGCGAAATATTCCCAATAGGACTGTAAATTAGACACCCTGTTAGATGGGATTGAAGAGGAGTACAATCAGTCAGTTTGATGATGTAATTTAAAGTGACATGTAAAATGCCTTCTAGCCGGATTGTAGATCGTTTTCTTTGCGGACCTTTTCGCTTCAACCTTGGGACCCAACAGTCCAGAGTGCGTCCGAATACCCTTACGGTTATAAAAAGAAACCGGGGCATGCATGCAGACAAGGCGTAGGGGTCATGAGTGCTTTATCAGACAAGTGCCCAACTAGCTATGTTATATTACATGGTTAGTAAGAAACATCTTCCAGGGAGAATAGTTCCGTTAGGGGTTCCTTTCCCTGGGAGGCATGCCCTAAAGTGCATGACCGGACTGCGAAAAGAGCAGAAAAATCATCTGGGGGCAGATAAATAAAGAAGTAATAAATCATCTTTCAAGTCACCGACTGAATATTCCCTTAAGAACGCTAGCCTTCGGCTTCACCCAGTCTGAGGTACACATCCGGCTGACCCAGCAGTAACAATCGCAGAGGTGCTCCCTTTACCTCCTAGCCGAACAAACGGGAATGTAGGGGTAAGCACAGGAGCCAGGCAACCCAGCTTGGCCAAAACTTAAGTCATATCGATGCATATAATGGTGAGTAAAAGGTACATGCGGAAGTATGACACGTGTGTTGGGCGTGGAGCCCCTATAAATAAGCTTCTGTTAAAGAAGCCCCCAGGTATAACGAGTGCGAGTAGCACATCGTGTGAGTGCGAACAAAGCGCAGATCAGCCCTCAAGAGGCTTGTACTGAAAGAGGGAGGAAAAAGGAGGGAAACAAAGACAGCGAAAAAATATAAAAGGTGGACGGAGGAAGGAGACGAACTCTGAGTCCAGCGCTAGGCGTAGAATCTTCGGAGACGGGCTGCGTTCCATGGGTTTGGCTCGAGTCGGTTGTTTGATGCGTTGCGTAGACGGTATGCACCGCCGATAAGGACTTGGTCGATGATGAAGGGACCTTCCCATTTGGGCTTAAGTTTGTCCTTTTTCTTGTCCGGCAGGCGTAGAACTAGCTCGCCAACATTGTAAGTTTTGGCCCGTACTTCTCTGCTTTGATATCTTCGAGCCTGCTGCTGATAGAATGCGGAACGGGATTTTGCCACGTCGCGCTCCTCCTCTAAGGCGTCCAAACTGTCCTGCCAATCCAACTTGGCTTCTCTTTCTTCGTACATGCGTACGCGAGGTGAGTCATGAATTATATCGCAGGGTAAAACTGCCTCGGCGCCGTATACCATAAAAAATGGTGTGAATCTGGTAGTGCGGTTTGGCGTGGTCCGCAGCCCCCAGAGTACGGAGTCGAGCTCCTCTACCCAGTGCGTGTTAGATGCCGTGAGGGACCGCACTAATCTGGGATTAATGCCGCTCATGATTAGACCATTTGCTCGTTCCACTTGACCGTTAGTTTGAGGGTGGTAGACTGAAGCGTAGTCGAGCTTGATGCCCATGTTTTTGCATCAGAGTTTAACCTTGTCGGCCGTGAAATTCGTGCCGTTATTAGTGATAATGCTGTGGGGGACGCCAAAACGGTGTACTACCCCGGATATGAAGTCTATCACAAGTCCGGATTCTGCCGTTTTAATCGGCTTGGCCTCTATCCATTTGGTGAATTTGTCCACCATGACCAATAAGTATTTGTGCTTGTGGGTTCCCCCTTTAAGGGGTCCAACCATGTCAAGCCCCCAGACCGTGAACGGCCAAGTGATGGGTATAGTTTTGAGGGCGGTGGGTGGCATGTGGCTTTGATTAGCAAAGAGCTGGCAACCAACGCATCGTTGGACTAAGTCCTGAGCATCTGCCCGGGCTGTCGGCCAATAAAATCCTGTACGGAAGGCCTTGCCTACAAGGGCCCGGGCTGCAGCGTGGTGCCCGCCGAGTCCGGCGTGAATGTCGGCCAGGAGATTTCGCCCTTCCTCTTCGGAGATACACCTTTGAAGGACTCCGGTTGTGCTTTTCTTATAAAGTTCTCCCTCATGGACCTTGTAGGCTTTAGATCGCCGAACTATGCAGCGGCCCTCATTTTGGTCTTCGAGAAGTTCCTGCCTGATTAAGTAGGCTAGGAATGGTTCCGTCCACGGGGTAATTACTGCCATTATTTCGTGGGCTGAAGGTGTTATTTCATTGGCTGAGCCACCGATTGTGTCAGAATGTTCTGTGTTGGGTGGTGCAGTTGGTTCCGGGTTGTTATTTCCGGACTCCTCTTCCCATAATACGGATGGCTTAAAGAGCCGTTCCAGGAAGATGTTTGGAGGGACGGCATCGCGTTTTGCGCTGATGCGTGCCAACACGTCTGTTGCCTGGTTATTATCCTGGGCTACATGGTGGAATTCGAGTCCTTCGAACCGGGCTGACATTTTTAAGACGGCGTTACGGTAGGCTACCATTTTCGGATCCTTGGCATCAAAGTCTCCATTTACTTGGGATATTGCGAGGTTTGAGTCCCCGCACACCTCTAGGCGTTGAATACCCATGGAGATTCCCATCCGGAGGCCATGTAGAAGGGCCTCGTAGTCGGCTGCATTGTTGGAGTCCGTGTACATTATTTGAAGTACGTATTGGACTGTGTCTCCGGTTGGGGACGTCAAGACGACGCCAGCCCCCAAGCCAGCCAACATTTTGGAGCCGTCGAAATGCATGATCCAATTGGAGTATGTGTCGTACTCTTTAGGGAGTTCGGCTTTGGTCCATTCGGCGATGAAGTCAGCCAAAACTTGCGACTCTATAGCTCGCCGTGGTTTGTAGGTTATGTCAAATGGTAAGAGCTCAATGGCCCATTTTGCAATCCTCCCCATCGCGTCGCGATTATTTATAATATCGTTGAGAGGTACTTCGGAGGCCACCGTTATGGAACACTCTTGAAAGTAGTGTCTCAGCTTCCGGGATGCCATGAACACCGCATACGCTATATTTTGATAATGTGGGTACCGGGACTTGCATGGAGTTAAGACAATGGACACGTAGTACACTGGTTTTTGAAGAGGGAATTTTTGTCCTTCTGTTTCTCGTTCGACGACGAGTATGGCGCTGACAACTTGATGTGTTGCCGCGATATATAATAACATAGGTTCGCCCAAGTTGGGCGCGGTCAGGACCAGATTTGTTGCCAATACGGCCTTAATTTCTTCGAGTCCGGCCGTGGCAGCATCCGTCCATTCAAAGTGTTCGGTGCGCCGGAGGAGGCGATAGAGGGGCAGCGCCTTTTCTCCCAAACGGGAGATGAAGCGGCTTAGAGCCGCCACGCATCCCGTCAATTTTTCTATTTGTTTGAGGTCTTTTGGGATATCTAATTGTGACAGAGCCCGGATCTTGGCTGGGTTTGCTTCAATTCCTCTACCGGATACAATGAAGCCCAAGAGCTTTCCGGCTGGTACGCCGAAAACACGTTTTTCCGGGTTGAGCTTAATGTCGTATGCTCGGAGGTTGTCGAATGTAAGCCTCAAATCGTCTATTAGAGTTTCGACGTGTTTGGTCTTAACGACCACATCGTCTACGTACGCCTCCACTGTTTTGCCTATCTGGGTGGCCAGACATGTCTGAATTATGCGCTGATATGTTGCGCCGGTGTTTTTGAGTCCGAAGGGCATTGTGTTGAAGCAGAATGGTCCGTACGGAGTAATGAATGCCATTGCGGCCTGGTCTTTTTCCGCCATCTTGATTTGATGGTATCCGGAGTATGCGTCGAGGAAGCACAATGAATCGTGCCCTGCGGTGGCGTCAATGATTTGGTCAATGCGAGGGAGAGGGAAAGGGTCCTTTGGGCAGGCCTTGTTAAGGTCTTTGAAATCGACACAAAGGCGCCAGGATTTGTCCTTTTTTGGTACCATTACCAGGTTGGCTAGCTAGTCTGGATGTTTTATATCTCTGATGAGTCTGGCTTCTAAGAGTTTGGCTAGCTCCTCTCCCATTGCATGTCTTTTGGGTTCGGAAAATCGCCGAAGAGCCTGTTTGACTGGCTTGAATCCTTTTAGGATATTTAGGCTGTGTTCTGCCAGCCTGCGTGGGATTCCTGGCATGTCTGAAGGGTGCCAGGCAAAAATGTCCCAATTTTCCCGAAGGAATTCTCGTAGTGCGGCTTCTACATCAGGATTTAATTGTGCCCCAATGGAGGCCGTCTTTGTAGGGTCCGTTGGATGGACCTGGAATTTGACTATTTCGTCTGCTGGTTTAAAAGAGGTGGACTTAGACCTCTTATCGAGTATCACATCGTCCCTATCCACCGTGGAGCGCAGCGCAGTGAGTTCCTCTGCCGCTAGGGCTTCAGATAATGCCTCTAGGGCAAGTGCGGCTGTCTTATTTTCAGCGCGGAGTGCTATATTTGGATCACTGACAAGAGTGATTATTCCATTGGGCCCGGGCATTTTGAGCTTCATGTACCCGTAATGGGGTATAGCTTGGAAGATTGTGAATGTCTCTCGCCCTAACAAGGCGTGATATCCGCTGCCGAACGGGGCCACTTGGAACGTGACCTCTTCGGACCTGTAATTGTCCGGCGAGCCGAACACTACGTCTAGTGTGATTTTTCCTGTGCAGCGTACTTCTTGACTAGGGATTATTCCTCTGAAGGTTGTGCTGCTTCGCTCAATGCGGCTCTAGTCAATTTCCATTTTTTGGAGGGTTTCCTGGTAGATGAGGTTTAATCCGCTGCCGCCATCCATGAGTACCTTGGTAAGACGAAAGCCGTCCACTATCGGACTGAGGACCAATGCGGCTGGTGCTCGAGCTGTTCGGAATTTAGGTTCGTCGCTGGCATTGAAGGTGATGGCCGTGTCGCTCCATGGATTTGTTGTTGCTACTTGGTAGACTTCGGCGTGGCTGCGGATTGTTCATTTCTGCATGTTATTTGATGCGAAAGTCTCGAAGACTGTTAATACCGTACTGGTACTGTTAGGCTGGTTGCCCGGGGCTAGAAAGCCTTCGCCACTTTTGGCCACCTGCCGTAGTATCCAACATGCTCGAAGGCTATGTGTTGGAGTGGCGCCCTCCGTACTGTGGATTTTACAGGGTCCGTTGAGCCATCCCTCCAGTACGGTTCCGTGCCCTTTAGGGGGTTTTTGCTTTTCGGTTTTTGACCCAGGTGCTTGAGTATGACGCACCCTTTTATTTCGAACTAGGGTTGTATTCAGGGCCGGATTGTCCCAAAACCTGGTTTCGGTTTTCCAAGCACTCTCCATCGCACAGTATTTTTGTACTATGGTCGCCAGATCGGCGAAGCGTGTAACTTCGCGACGACTTATGGCGTTCATGATTCCCTTGTCAGTGCAATTGTTGCAGAAAATTGAGATTGCGCTTTCCTCACGGCAGTCTTTTATCCTGTCCATGACTAGGAGGAATCTGGCCCAGTAGTGATGTACTGTTTCATCGGGCTCTTGCCGTATTTGAGATAGATCGCTTATGTTTGGGTGGGCGGGCGGAATTTAATTCGGAACCCTGCCCGATCTGAGGCTCAAAGGCCGAGAAGTTTCCGGATTTGGAAGCTTGGATTGCTGGATGTTATCCAACAAATCTGGTCCGATGCCTGACTTTAGGTTCTGTACTTGATTGAGATCCGTCCCTCCGCGGGAATCCGGCATGAAGGGATCGGGAATCCGGACATAACTGGTGTTTAACATAGAGGAAGAGTCGCCGCGTTGTTCCTCTACCACGACAACGTGGTGGGTAGCCTGGGGAGAATTAATTTCTCTCAGATTGGTTTTAAGCCCAATCTGATCATAGTCCGTGGCGACTCCCAGGGCGGTGATGCGATCCAAGAGAAAATTTACGGAGGAGAGCTCCATCGGATCTAGCTGCTCGGCGAATTCTGAGTTGACGTGAAGATCGCTTTTGATGACTCGACAGGTCATTGTCGGAGCGGCGGCCGAACAGGCGGTCATAAGAAAACCGCCTAGCCGGATAGTTTGGCCGGGGGCCAAAGCTCCCTTGACGACGGCGCCGTCTTTAAAGACGGTAAAAGGCATCCCTCCTGATTACGACGGCACAGAGGAACTCTCAGTGAAAGCACCAATGTCGGTGTCAAAACCGGAGGATCTCGGGTAGGGGGTCCCGAACTGTGCGTCTAGGCGGATGGTAACAGGAGACAAGGGATACGATGTTTTATCCAGGTTCGGGCCCTCTTGATGGATGTAAAACCCTACGTCCTGCTTGATTGATATTGATGATGTGGGTATTACAAGAGTAGATCTACCACGAGATCAAGGAGGCTAAACCCTACAAGCTAGCCTATGGTATGATTGTTGTTCGTCCTACGGACTAAAGTCATCCGGTTTATATAGACATCGGAGAGGGCTAGGTTTACACATAGTCGGTTACAATGGTAGGAGATCTACATATCCGTATCGCCAAGCCTGTCTTCCACGCCAAGGAAAGTCCCATTCGGACACGGGACGAAGTCTTCAATCTTGTATCTTCATAGTCTTGGAGTCCGGCCGATGATGATAGTCCGGCTATCCGGACACCCCCTATTCCAAGACTCCCTCACAGGCCGTATGGCACGTATCTTCGTAGGCGCCACTCTGTTTTTCCCTTCTGTTACATGAAGTGAATTTACTGTTTTGACTTCTTGCGGGAACTTCTTTTGTTCTCCGGTGCTCTGCTTGTGGGGTTCATCGTCATCCTCGCTTGGTATGTCGAGCTCCTTGTGTTCGGCATTGAGTTTGCCGGATTGCTTGAAGACCCAACAATCTCTGTGGGTGTGGTTTGCAGGCCTCCCGGGAGTACTGTGGATTTGGCATATTTTGTCCAAGATTTTGTTGAGGTTAGATAGCTCGTCCCTATTATATTTGGGGGGCGTCTTTTTCTGGTTCTGCCGGGAGCTTTTGAATCCGGTGTTGACTGCCATGGTCTTCGGGCTATTATCCTTGATCCGGCGTTGTTCCTTGCTACGGCGCGGTTTCCCGTTTCCATCTCTGACTTCGGATGTACTTGGGTCGCTAGTGCTGCTTCTTGCCAACCAGCTATCCTCTCCAGCGCAAAAGCGGGTCATGAGGCTTGTCAATGCGGCCATAGTTCTTAGCTTTTCTTGGCCGAGGTGTCTAGCGAGCCATTCGTCTCGAATGCTATGTTTGAAAGCTTCTAGGGCTTCGGCGTCCGGACAGTCGACTATCTGATTCTTTGTAGTAAGAAATCTAGTCCAGAGTTTCCAGGCTGACTCTCTGGGTTGTTAAGTTATATGACTTAGATCGTCTGCATCCTGAGGTCGGACATAGGTCCCTTGAAAATTTACCCGAAAAGCATCCTCGAGCTCTTCCCAACTTCCTATGGTGTTTTCGGGAAGGCTTTTAAGCCAATGCCGGGCTGGCCCTTTGAGCTTGAGGGGTAAGTATTTTATGGCATGGAGGTCATCTCCTCTAGCCATGTGTACGTGGAGGATATAATCCTCAATCCAGACTCCAGGGTCTGTTGTTCCGTTGTATGCCTCTATGCTTACGGGCCTGAATCCCGCTGGAAATTCATGGACCAACACCTCATCGGTGAAACATAGGGGATGTGCGGCGCCCCTGTATTTGGGTGTGTTGCGATGTTCGGATATTTGTTGTGTTGCATTGCTTACTAGAGCTTGCTTTCTTGGCCCGTAGATAGATCTAGTTGGGCTGTCTTTTTGATGTGAATCCTTGTGCGGATCGCATGCCGGATTGAGTGCGGTGCCCTTTGCCGCTCGATGTCAGTCGTTGGGTCGTCTATCCGACCCGGTGGCTTCCTTGTTTTTTGACTGTGGGGGCTCTAAGGCCTCCTCGTCAAATTCCGGTAGTAATTTTCGCTTCGGGTAGCTCTTTGTGTGGTGACTGTCGCCGTACTTGGGTGTGGTGTTGAGTACTTTGCCCCATCTGATTCTGAGTGCATCTTCCGCTGTTTTGAGCTTCCGCTTCTGCTTTTTCAGGCTACGCGAAGTGGAAACGAGCCTTTGGTGGAGGTTCTTCTTCTCCAGCAATTTGTCCGGCGTGAGGTCGTCTGGACTATTATCTTCTCTGGGGACGGGTTGTTCGGTTTGTTTATCCAAGCTGCCCTGTTCGGATGGTTGCTCGAAGGCATGTTCATCGTCCGCCAGTTCGTCCTGCTCTATGGCTGGGTCTCTGTCAAGGTTTGGTTTGGCGCGGCGCTTCCATCGCCGCTTTGATTGCTTTTCGAGGGAACGATCCCTTGTTGCGCCCTTTTGATCCTCGTCGTTGTTTTTTTAGGTGTGTCCACCATGTATACATCGTGGGATGAGGTGGTTGTCCAGCGTCCTATAGGCGCTAGTTCTTGTTCGTCTTCTTCATCAGCGTCCATACCGTCGATGTCTTCGGAGTCGAAGTCGAGCATGTCAGTTAAATCGTCGACAATGGCTACGAAGTGGGTGGTGGGTGGGTTTCAAATTTCTTCATCGTCCGCATCCCAACCTTGCTGACCATAGTCCGGCCAGGGCTCTCCTAATAAAGAAAGAGATTTTAGTGAATTCAGAATGTCGCCAAAGGGCGAGCGTTGAAAGGTGTCTACGGCGGTGAACTCCATGATCAGAGCCCAACTGGGTTCGATCGGGAGGGGTGCGGAATATTCAGAGTCCGAAAAGGAGTCCGGCACCTTGGAGTCACGAGCTCCGCGAAGGACAAGATTAGAGTTCGGCTCGATGGCCGTAGAGATTGCAGCCCCCGAGGCGGCGTCCAGCCACCCGTCCTCGACCGGCGCAGTCGGCTCCGAGCTAAGGGTCGGAGCGGACACCTGAGCGGCGGTCTGGGCGCTGTCCGGCGGCAGAGCTAGATCATGCCCCTCGTGACAGTGCGGCACGCTCGGTTGTGGCTCGAATCCGTCGAAGATCAAGTCTCCGCGGATGTCAGCCGTGTAGTTTAAACTTCCAAATCTGACCTGATGGCCAGGGGAGTAGCTTTCGATCTGCTCCAGATGGCCAAGTGAATTGGCCCGCAGTGCAAATCTGCCGAATACGAAGATCTGTCCAGGGAGAAAAATCTCACCCTGGACCGCGTCGTGGTTGATGATCGAAGAAGCCATCGGGCCTGAAGGTGATGACACAGAGGAACTCTCAATGAAAGCACCAATGTCGGTGTCAGAATCGGCGGATCTCGGGTAGGGGGTCCCGAACTGTCCGTCTAGGCGGATGGTAACAGGAGACAAGGGACACGATGTTTTTACCCAGGTTCGGGCCCTCTCGATGGAGGTAAAACCCTACTCATGCTTGATTAATATTGATGATATGGGTAGTACAAGAGTAGATCTACCACGAGATCAGAGAGGCTAAACCCTAGAAGCTAGCCTATGGTATGATTCTTGTTTGTCGTACGGACTAAAACTCTCCAGTTTATATAGACACCGGAGAGGGCTAGGGTTACACAGAGTCGGTTACAATGGGAGGAGATCTACATATCGCATCGCCAAGCTTGCCTTCCACGCCAAGGAAAGTCCTATCTGGACACGAGACGAAGTCTTCAATCTTGTATCTTCATAGTCTGGGAGTCCGGCCAAAGGACATAGTCCGGTCATCCGGACACCTCCTAATCCAGGACTCCCTCATGAGCCGTCCAGCTGAGCATCTTGATCATGCGCGCCTCATGCCCCTCCTTCGCGAGCTCCCCTGGGGCAGAGCCAGCCTGCCCCGAGTACCTCCCTTGCTCGTGAATGGTGATTGGCTGAGGTTGGTCTTGAGTTCCTCTTCTGAGAGTGGGCCGGTGCCAGGTTGGGTTCCTGGCAAGGTCCGTCCAGCGATTGCTGGGGCGCCAGCCCCCAGCCCCTCACGGGAAGGGGGCACGCCGCCTCAGGGCCCTCCGTGCTCGCCAGTGGTGGAGGATGACACCAGAGACGTGCTTGGGTGCGCTCGGGAGCGCCGCGCCCTTCGCTAAGAGTTTCTTCAGAGGGCGGCTGATGCAGTGAGCCAGCTTGGCACGGAGCTTGCCGGCGAGGACGCGCGCCTTGAGGCCGAAGGCCTGCACCTCATTGAGCAGAGGCGCAAGCTTAGGGTAGTCGTCGCCCTTGCACGTCATCAGCACGACCTTGACAACGCGAAGGCCGAAGCGTCGCTGGCGGCTTGGCGGGAGGCCTACTCCCAAGCCGTCAAGGAGGCTCAGGAGGCAGACTGACGGCGCAAGGCTGCAGAGGAGCGTGCGTGGGAGCTCCAGGCCTGGAGAAACTCCTTAGAGCAACAAGTGGAGCTATGTCGGGCGGCCCTTGTGTCGCTGAAGGGGGCTTCCGTCGACCAGGCAGAGCTCCAAAGGCATGAGGAGGCGCTGGCGCTAGAGGCCTCTGAGCGCACCCTTGACCTCGAGCGGTTGGAGACGAGGGAGTGCCTAGTGACGCAGGCGGAGGATGATGCCTTCGTGCGTGAAGCCCGAGTCCAAGAGGATGTCGACCGTCGCGTGGCGGAGGCTCGCTCGAACCTTGAGCGCGAGTACGGAGAAAGTCTGGAGCTGATCAGGGTCGAGGCGGAGGGCAGGACCGCCGCCCTTAAGGACAAACTGGATGAAGTGATGCAGCATGCCGATTCCTCCAGGGCCGCCCTTGGCGCGGCGCAGACGGAGCTGGCTTATTCCCGCGCCGAGGTGCTCCTTCTTCATTAGAGGGTTGATGAGGCTGAGGCCGTTGCGCGGCGGAACGAGGATGAGATACGCCAGCGGCAGACTTTGGAGCATGTGCATGGCCCCATGCTCCATGTGCTCCGGTAAAGGGCTAACGCGGCCTTGGGCAACATCTGCGAGGCAGCTGTCGGGGAGCCCCATGTGATCAACTATGCTGGTAACCTTCAGTTCTTCACAGACGTGGTGACGCAGCTGGAGGCTCGGTCGGGCAGGGCCAACAGGCTTGTCGAGGAGAGGAGCCGTGCCCTGCTCGGGCGCGCTTTCTCTCGTTTCTTCAGTTATCTTCAGGATAGGGACCCCCACTTTGATTTTGAAGCCGCCATCGCACCAGTGCCCGTGGCCATCCGGGGCAATCTGGCGCAGCGGGTGGAAGACCATGTTGATGCCCTTGTTAGGGCCTTCACCACTGATGACGATGGTGTGGTCGTGGCTGCCGATGAAGGCGGCGTGGTGAACGATCCGGATGCTGATGACGGTGACGGCGTGGGCGATGGCGAGGCCAGCGACGCCAATGATGACTCCGGAGGTGCCCCTGAAGATGCATTGGGAGATTTGTCTGATTGATTGCGCGTCTCCTCCGCTTTTTACCCTGCGTGAAAACAGTCGGGCCTGGCCCTGGAGATTGTAAGAGCATTTTGGGAGGGGGAGCCCCACGTGTAAAGGTTTGCGATTGGTGTTCTTGTAGACATAATGCCGCGTGCACGCTTATGCTGGGCCATTGGCCCTACGATGGGACAGTTGACTTGTTTACCTTTGGCCCGGACGGGCCCCGAGCGATCCTGCGGGGGTCACAGTGCCCCGAGTGTCTCCTGAGTGGACCCACTGATCCTGTGACGAGAACCTCCTAAGAGGGCGCAGCGACAGCAGTCCGGGCTGCATACGTGCCTGGCCTGGCCCGACTCCCGAGGGGCTCGCGAGGGGAGGCAGCTGATGCTGACTACACGCAAAGCGGCAACCAGAACACGAGAGATTGCTCGAATGAGACTAAACACCCCTTCCCCGAACACACGCAAGCCTCAAGCTCAAATCCAACTTAAATTCAAACCGAGGAAACTCGACAACCAAGAGAAAACAAAAAAGCCGCGTCCGGCACCTAGTCTAGTCTTCGACGTCTTCTCACCAGCGCGGAGCTAAGTGCTTCCACTAGGTGTGGGCTAGAGCCCCCGAGGCCCGAGGGCGGCTCTCCGGGGACTTCGGGGCATGTACAGCCCCACTCATTATTATGTGAGAGTGTCACGGGGCGGCGAGCTTCACAGGCACTGGGCCTTCTTCACAGGTACCGGCCTTGCTTCATATCGCCAGACTAGGGCCCCGCCTTGCGCCACACTCTATTGCCATCGACGACGACCGGAGACCGAGGACGCCGCAGATGGGATAGAGAGGTCGTCAGCGGTTCCCCCGATGACCACGGGTCCTCTGCCGGGGGCAGGCCCTGGGGCACCTCCCCGGCAGAGAGCCTACCTCCTGTGGGTGCCTTGCTCCAAGTGCCGTGGGGGTGAGCCCGGATCTCGTCCCCTCTCCGGCAGCCCCCGGTGCCCTCCTCCTCAGGCGTAGGAAGCTGCTGGATTGGGGCAGCCATCTCACGTGGCGACCTGTACCTCCTGTGACCCATGGTTAGTGTAAGCTTGCTCCTGAGGAATTAGCGGTACCTGATAGTTGTTGCCACCAGCACGATCGTCGAGGTTCTCCTGGGGTCCCCAGAAGAGCTCAGCTTCTAGCGTCTCTTTCCCCCAGCATGGGCCAAGGAACGGGCCATGGTCTTCTTCCAGCGCGCGCCCTTGATCTACCATGTGGGGCACATAAGCTTTCGGGGCCGCCGCCCCGAATGCTTCGTTGTAGTGCCCCACGTGCCACGCAACCCTGCTCGAAGCACTGTCTTGGGGTGGTAGCGTGGTGGTCCGCCAAGGCCGTGGGCCACAGCGAAGGCCCCTTCGCCGGTCGGAGGCGGAGCCGGCACTGCTGGTCCCCGGCGCTGACAGCCAGGTTAGCGCCAGGGAGGTCCTGGAACCCGCTCGGAGCTGCGTAGGCGCAAACGGGGCCTCCATAAGGTCCGCCCTGGGCCTGGGGTGGCAGCTAAGCACAGAAAGGATGAGCCCCCGAGGCGGCGGAGTCTAGGAGCTCTACCACCCGCTCCAGTAGCACGTCGCGGCCGCCCTCCAGCAGCCTGCATCGTAGTAGTTCTCGGGCCACCATGAGCGCGTCCCTTGAATTCGCCTGCTCTCGTCGGGTGTATGGCACTATGGCTGCGGCGTGGTTTGAAGCCCTTGCCGCCGACTGCACCTGCCGCGGCGTGAGAGCAGGCGGTGCCTGGCCGCGTCGCCTACGGCCCGCAGCACCCTGCGGAGCGCGGGCTGCCTGGGGCACAAGGTTGGGGTCGCCATGGGAGGGCGGCTCGGTGCGGGCGGGCCAGGCCGCCTAGGGGTCGGGGTTGCCCGTCGGGTCGCCGGACATGATGATGACAACGCGGCGGAACGCGAGGTGGCGAGACAAGGATTCCGGCGCACCCCTAGCTGGTGCGCCAAATGTCAGATTACGGGTTCCGGCAGACCCTTGAGGTTCGAACTCTGGGGTGCGCACGGAGATCACTCCCCCTGCCTACTCACGTCTCGTCGCCTCGCAAGAGATCTAAATTACATGAAGAACAACACAAGGGATGCAAGGTTTATACTAGTTCGGGCCACCATTGTGGTGTAATACCCTACTCTAGTTTGTGGTGTGGTGGATTGCCTCTAGGGCTGATGATGAACAATACAAAGGAAGAACATCCTCGCGAGGGGTGTTCTTGTGGTGGTGTTGTCCCTTTGGAGGGGTCGATTTGAGATGCCTATATGATCTCTAGCTGCTTTCCCACTGTGGTGGCTAGTCCTATTTATAGAGCAAGGCCATGGTCCTCTTCCCAAATATTGAGCGGGAAGGGCGGCCATTTTGAAGGGGAACATCTAGTACACTTATCCTGACTAAAGTTGGTCCTCGCCTGCCAAAGGCTCTGACGATGACGCCTTCTTGGGCTCCACGATGACCTCCATCCTGCCGTTTTGCTGGTCTTGGTCTTGTTGCACCGAAATGGTATCCTTTGCCTGATGCCTTGGCATGTGCTTGCCCCCTTTGCACCAAAGGGGAAACAAGGACACTACCCAGGCCGGCGCCCACCTGGCGCCCGCCTGGTCTCGATCGTCATGGCTTGCATCACGGGCACCTCATGACGTACCCTGCCTTGATCTCTCCGCCTCCTCGCGAGCCAGCTTGACGAGGCTGTGCCTGAGGAAGCTTCCCGTCGTCCGCCCTGCGAGGCTTGGCCCCTCGCGAGGGTCTTGAGCTTGTGCCGATGAAGATGGGCCGCACTGGGCCCCCTACTCGAGCCACGCTGCAGGCCGCAGGTAGGCAAGTCTGGGTACCCCGTTCCCAGAACACTGACAGTCTTAAAAGGAAGGCAGTTAGGATCGAGACGCATGCGCAGATGTATTCATTAAACTTGCCCCGTGGTTATTTGGTATTTTGTCGAGACGTGATGGCTTTAATTATGTCCTGGTAGAAACGTTGGACTATATCTGGGGACCCTACCGGCCATGCCTCCATCAGCCAGATTCTTGAACCGGATTCACGGGCGGAGGTTGATGTGGGGACAGCGTCGAACTGTCCTCCTACGGAGGATACGGATAGGCTTTCCGCCACAAATTCTGAGGTGGAGAGCGCCATGAATCACCAGCGCCGTCGGGCCGTACTTCGTGGTGGTATTTTATCCGAAGAGGCGTTTAATGCCTTCAATTCCGGACACGCATATATCCGTGCTGCTCAAGATGGACTTGCCAGAGCAATGGACCAGTATGTGAAGGATATATGGGTAAGAAAATTTAATAAGTATGTGTAGTAGTAGCTCCTGAGACTTGAAACAGTTGGCACAGCTGATTTAAGGATCATTAAATGCATAGGTTCTTGTAGAGAAGAATGCCCAGTTGTCTCAAGAGCTGGAGGAATGTAAGGCCCAAATGAAGGCCAATGTTGCCGAACAAGAGGAATCCAAAAAGGCCTCTTCTGGTAATATTTTCCTTCTACAAGTTTGTTTTTCGGCATGGTTTATAAATCTGACAAAAGATTCGGCAGACAATCTTGAAGAAAATTAGAAGACTGCGGGAGATAATGAGCCGCACCTATGAAGTCAGCTGAAGGCGGGCGAACGTGTACTGACGCAGACTATTCAGGAGAAAAATAAGCTCCAAGATGCTAATATCCAACTGAGCGTCGAGTTGAAAGATGTTCGGGCTCAGCTCGCGGACTCCGTGAAGGAGAACAGGAGACTTTGACGCGGCATTTATAGTAAGTGCTTCAGACGAGCTGCAAAATAGTTCGTCGAGGAAGCGAATTAACAAAGTTATGTTTGCAGGTATGTTGACGGGCCATCCTGGAGAGGAGATGCCTGGATCCGCAGGTGATTTGCTGCAGGATCTATCCCAACTGCACGAGCGAGCTCGACAGGTGATGCAGGGTATTGCCCAGGCCTTGTGGCCGTCTTCTGTCATGCCAGGAGGCATGAGCGAGCTTGTAGAGATGCTCAAAGGAGGACGATGGCGCTTCCTCTTATGGAGGATATCAGCTTGCACGCAAGGCGCGAGGGAAGCTTGGGCCATGGTGAAGAGGCGATACGCTAGGGCTGACCTGAACCATATGGCCAAAGTCGGACTGGTGGGTTCAGATGGGCAAGAAATACCCATTAGTCTGGTATATGACCAAGTAGCGTTAGCTGCAAAGTATTCTCAACAGGATTGTAAGCTAGACAGCCTGTTGGATGGTATAGAGGAAGAGTATAGCCAGTCTAATTAAATGACTATGTAATTTGAACGGACTCATGTACTCCGTAGCCGGATTGAAAATCATTTGTCACGGCAGACCTTTTCGCTTCAGCCCCCGGACCCGACAGTCCGGAGTGTTTCCGAATTCCCGCACGGTTATGAAAAACCGGGGTATGTGTGGAAACCAGGCATAGGGGTCATAAGTGCTTGAACAGACAAGTACCCAACTAGTTATGTTATATTACATGGGTAGTAAGAAACATCTTCCAGAGAGAATAGTTCCATTAGGGGTTCCTTTCTCTGGGTGCGCATGCATCGATGTGCATGTCCGAACTACGAACAGAAGCGCAGGAAACAAAACATCTGGGTATTTACGTTGTAATGAATGAGAACATCTTTTGTTCACCGACCGAATATTCCCTTAAGAATGCTAGCTTTTGGCTTCACCCAGTCTGAGGTACACATCCGGCTCAACCGGCAGTAACAATCGCAGAGGTGCTCCCCTTATGCCCTAGCCAAATTAACGGGAACATAGGGCATAAACACAAGAGCCAGGCAACCCAGCATGGCCAAAACTTAAGTCATATCGATGCATATAATGGTGAAGAAAAGGCACATATGGAAAGAAAAATGCTATGTGGCTGGCAAGGAGCCATTAAAGTAGTTATATTTAGCTTCCGAACAGGTAGCCCCCAGGTATAGTGTGCACGCATAGTGCGGCCGGAGCGATCAGGGCATCCGTATAGTTTTAAGGCTGTATGTTAAAAAAAGAAAAGGGAGGGCGAGAAAGGAAGAAGGAGAACATAATTGAAGGAACGGAGTTAAGGAGACTAACACTGAGTTCGGCACTAGGCGTAGAATCTTTGGAGTCTGGCCGTGTTCCATGGGTTCGGCTCGAGTCTGTTATCAGATGCACTACACAAACGGTACGCTCCACCGGTGAGAACTTTATCAATGATGAAGGGACCCTCCCACTTGGGTTTGAGCTTGTCCTTCTTCTTCTCGGGGAGGCATAGAACTAGTTCGCCAATGTTATAAGTTTTGGCCCGTACTTCTCTGCTTTGATATCTTCGAGCATGTTGCTGATAGAATGTGGAACGGGCTTTTGCGACGTCACGCTCCTCCTCCAAAGCATCTAAGTTGTCCTGTCGATCTAGCTCGGCTTCCTACTCTTCGTACATGCGCACGCAAGGTGAGTCATGGATTATGTCGCAGAGTAGCACTACTTCTGCGCCGTACACCATAAAAAATGGTCTGTATCCGGTGGTACGATTTGGCGTGGTCCGCAGCCCCCAGAGTACAGAGTCGAGTTCCTCGACCCAGTGTGTGTCTGATTCCTTCAAGGATCGCACTAGTCTGGGTTTGATGCCTCTCATGATAAGACCATTTGCACGTTCAACTTGACCGTTTGTTTGTGGGTGATAGACAGAGGCGTAGTCGATCTTGATGCCCATTTTGCCGCACCAGGTTTTCAATTCATCAGCTGTAAAATTTGAGCCATTGTCGGTGATGATGCTGCGGGGGACACCGTAATGGTGCACAACCCCTGATATGAAGTCTATCACTGGTCTGGATTCGTCCATTTTAACTGGTTTGGCTTCTATCCATTTGGTGAACTTGTCCACCATGACCAATACATATTTTTTCTTATGGCTTCCCACTTTAAGGGGTCCCACCATATCCAGCCCCCAGACCGCGAAGGGCCAAGTTATGGGGATTGTTTGGAGAGCGGTAGGGGGCATATGGCTCTGATCGGCAAATAGTTGGCAACCAACCCAATGTTGGACAAGGTCCTGTGCGTCTGCCCGGGTTGTCGGCCAGTAAAAACCTCTCCGAAAGGCCTTGCTTACGAGCGCTCGGGCTTCCGCGTGGTGCCCTCCTAGTCCGGAATGGATTTCGGCTAAGAGCTGCCACCCTTCCTCTTTGGAGATGCATCGTTGGAGCACTCCGGTGGTACTCTTCATGTAGAGCTCTCCTTCATGGACCTTGTAGGCCTTGGAGCGTCACACAATACAACATGCCTCATTTTGGTCTTCGGGGAGCTCTTGCTTATTTAGGTAGGCCAAGAAGGGCTCGGTCCATGGGGCGAAGACAGCCATTATTTCGTGGGCTGAAGGTGTTATTTCGGTGGCAGGGCCTCCAATTACATCAGATGGTTCAGAATCTAGGGTTGTGTTCGGAGCCGGACTAATATTTTCGGACTCCCCCTCCCACACCATGGACAGCTTGAACAGCCTTTCCAAGAAGATATGCGTGGGACGGGGTCATGTTTAGTGATGACCCACAAGTAAGAGTGTCGAACCCAACGAGGAGCAGAAGGAAATGATAAGCGGTTTTCAGTAAGGTTTTCTCTGCAAGCACTAAAATTGTAGGTGATAGATAGTTTTGTGATTAGATAAATAGTAATGAGCAACAAGTTAATAAAGTAAATAAAGTGCAGCAAGGTGGCCCAATCCTTTATGTATCAAAGGATAAGCCTGGACAATTTCTAATAATGAGAAAGGAGCTCCCGAGGACACATTGGGAATTATCGTCAAGCTAGTTTTCATCACGTTCATATGATTGGCATTCGGTACTTTGATCATTTGATATGTGGGTGGACCGGTACTTGGGTACTGCCCTAACTTGGACAAGCATCCCACTTATGATTAACCCCTATTGCAAGCATACACAACTACAAAAGAAGTATTAAGGTAAACCTAACCACATCATTAAACATATGGATCCATATCAGCCCCTAACGAAGCAACGCATAAACTAGGGTTTAAGATTCTGTCACTCTAGCAACCCATCATCTACTTATTACTTCCCTATGCCTTCCTCTAGGCCCAAATAATGGTGAAGTGTCATGTAGTCGACGTTCACATAACACCGCTAGAGGAGAAGACAACATACATCTCATCAAAATATCGATCGAATAACAAATTCACATGACTACTAATAGCAAGACTTCACCCATGCCCTCAGGAACAAACGTAACTACTCACAAAGCATATTCATGTTCATAATCAGAGGAGTAATAATATGCATAAAGGATCTGAACATATGATCTTCCACCATGTAAACCAATTAGTATCAACTACAAGGAGTAATCAACACTACTAGCAACCCACGGGTACCAATTTGTGGTTTTGATACAAGATTGGATACAAGAGATGAACTAGGGTTTTGAGAGGAGATGGTGCTGGTGAAGATGTTGATGGAGATTAACCCCCTCCCGATGAGAGGATCGTTGGTGATGACGTTAGTGATGATTTCCCCCTCCCAGAGGGAAGTGTCCCCGGTAGAACAGCTCGGCCAGAGCCCTAGATTGATTCCGCCAAGGTTCCGCCTCGTGGCGGCGGAGTTTCGTCCCGTAAGCTTGCCCATGATTTTTTCCAGGGTAAAAGTGATGATATAGCAGAAGATGGACGCTGGAGGCCCACCAGGGGGCCTAGGAGATAGGGGGGCGCCCCCTGTCTCCTGGATAGGGTGTGGGCCCCCTGGCCTATTTCTTTCGCTCAGAAATTCTTATTAATTCCAAAAGGTTGTTTCGTGGAGTTTCAGGACTTTTGGAGCTGTGCATAATAGGTTTCCAACGTTTGCTCCTTTTCTATCTAGAATTCCAGCTGCCGGCATTCCCCTTCTTCATGGTAAACCTTGTAAAATAAGAGAGAATAGCCATCAGTATTGAGATATAATGTGTAATAACAGCCCATAATGCAATAAATATTGATATAAAAGCATGATGCAAAATGGACGTATCAACTCCCCCAAGCTTAGACCTCGCTTGTCCTCAAGCGGAAGCCGAAATCGAAAAATATGTCCACATGCTTAGAGATAGAGGTGTCGATAAAAATAAAATACGGACATGAGGGCATCACGATCATTCTAATAACAGCAACATATATAGATTTTATCATATGATTTCCTATGCTCAAGTAACAAGCAATTCACAATGTCAAGTATGGTTCAAAAACCTCATTGGGAACTAACAAAGTATAATCTCAGTCATTGAAGCTATTGCAATTTATCGTAACATCAAAAAGAGTCAATAATAGAGCTTTTCAGCAAGCTCACATACTCAACTATCTCGTAGTCTCCTACAATTGCTAACACTCACGCAGTACTTGTGGTTATAGAGTTTCAGCCGGGCACTAAGAAAGATAGCGGCTTATTGTGTTGCCTCCCCACATATTCTCCTTTAGGTGATGTCAACAATAATAGCCCATGCTAACTTACATCCAATTGGATATATATATCATGATCTTTAAAACACGAGGAGCTTGCCAAAGGATAAAATAAAAAGGGAAAGGTGAGGATCACCTTGATTCAAGCATAAAGTAAAAACATAAAGTAAAAGATAGGCCCTTCGCAGAGGGAAGCAGAGGTTGTCATGCGCGTTTAGGGTTGATGCATAAAATCTTAATGCAAAAGAACGTCACTTTATATTGCCCCTTGTATGTGGACCTTTATTATGCAGTCCGTCGCTTTTATTACTTCCATAACAAGTTTGTACAAAGCTTATTTTCTCTGCACTAATAAGTCATACATATTTAGAGAGCAATTTTTATTGCTTGCAGTGATGACAACTTACTTGAAGGATCTTACTCAATCTATAGGTAGGTATGGTGGACTCTCATGGCAAAATTGGGTTTAAGGATATTTGGAAGCACAAGTAGTATTTCTACTTGGTGCAAGGAATTTGGTAGCATGAGGGGGAAAGGCGAGGTCAACATGTTTGGAAGGTCAATGACCATATACTTTAACTGAGATGTTGGAAAACATAAACCATTACGTTGTCTTCCTTGTCCAACATCAACTCTTTTAGCATGTCATACGTAATGAGTGCTTCACAATCAACAAAGGTGTCCAAGATAATATATTTATATGTGAACCCCTCTTTCCTTATCACTTCCTATTAATTGCAATGATGACCAAGGCTACGTTCATGAACTCTCAACAATTTTTATTCCTCATACTTTCTATGTGTGAAGTTATCACTATCCATAAGATCAATATGAACTCTTTTATTCTTTCTACTTTCTCAAGATCATAGCACATAGCAAAGCCCTTGACTCAACACTAAACTTTATTATAGATAGCACATGGACTCGATTACATAAAGAGATCACAATGCAAAACTCAAAACTACTTGAAATCAAAACTTCAAACTACTAGATCAAGATACTACTCAAAGGATCGAACTAAATAAAGCGGTAAAGATAGGAGTGTGATGGTGATACGATACCGGGGTACCTCCCCCAAGCTTGGCAGTTGCCAAGGGGAGTGCCCATACCCATGTGATTATGTCCTCGGAGGTGGTGAAGTAGGAGTTGTTGATGATGTAGGCTTGTCGTCCGTCTTCCAAGGCATAGGCTCTCCATCATAGAAGGATGATCGAGTCTCCGGGATCCTTAAATCTGCAGCTAAACTCATCCTCTTGAATCTATATTCATACTCACAGTTCTGGTTTTGCAGGTCATAGATCTGGGCTTGGAGGTGCTCGATTTTCTCTTGAAGTTTGAGGATGGTCTCCTCAATGACTTTGGCATCCAGCTTGTGGTTACTGGTGAACTCAGTGATCATCATCTGGTTGGCGTTGAGTCCACGCTCCACCATCCCTTGGCACTTGAAAACTTGTTGCTCCATGGCTTCGAGCTTTGTCTCCACGCTCCCGGTACGCCTTGGTCCCTCCACATCGCGGATGTGCAGCACCCCCTCACGCATCTCAATGGTTTGAGTGTGTTGCAGCACCTCCGCAAGATAGGGTTTGATAACCCTCTCGAAAAACTTGTCCTTGGGAGCGCTTGGAGACGACATGATGCTCTTAGATCTGAAATAGAAACAGCTTGAAATGAAAACAAACGATATTTGCGTGATACGGTGGTCAAAACCTTCGGGAGTATATATAATGAATTTTTACCGACCAAAATACGTAACCTGCAAGAAAACGGAGTCTGGGAGACACACGAGGTGCCCACGAGACAGGGGCGCGCGCCCTACAGGGGGGCGCCCTCCACTCTCGTGGGAGCCTCGTGTCCCTTTCGGACTACTTCTTTCTTCCTAAAATTCTTAAATATTCCAAAACTGATAAAAATTACCATTGGAGTTGTTTTGGAGTCGGTTTACTTACCGTACCACATACCTATGCCTTTTCGGAGTTTGGATCGTTCTGGAAAGTGTCCCTTATGTATTCCTCAGGGGTTACGATTTCAATAATATTAGTTTCAACAATGATAGGATTACCTGAAATATAGTGTTTAATTCTTTGACCGTTTACCACCCTCAAATTTGTGCCTTCGAAGTTGTTGATTTTTATGGCACCAGAATGATAGACCTCCTCGATAATGTAGGGACCTTCCCATTTTGAGAGAAGTTTTCCTGCAAAAAATATTAAACGGGAGTTGAATAATAACACATAATCTCCTACGTTAAACTCACGCTTTTGTATCCTCTTATCATGCCAGCGTTTGACTTTTTCTTTGAAAAGCTTGGCATTCTCATAGGCTTGGGTTCTCCATTCATCAAGTGAGCTAATATCAAATAACCTCTTCTCACCGGCAAGTTTGAAGTCATAATTGAGCTCTTTGATAGCCCAATATGCCTTATGTTCAACTTCAAGAGGTAAATGACATGCTTTTCCATAAACCATCTTATAAGGAGACATACCCATAGGATTTTTGTATGCAGTTCTATCGGCCCATAATGCATCATCAATTTTTTTGGACCAATTCTTTCTAGATCTATTCACAGTCTCTTGCAAAATTAATTTGAGCTCTCTATTGCTCAACTCTACTTGACCACTAGACTGCGGATGATAAGGAGATGCTATTCTATGATTGACATCATACTTAGCAAGCATCTTATGGAAAGCACCATGAATAAAATGTGAACCACCATCAGTCATAAGATATCTAGGGACTCCAAACCTTGGAAAAATAACTTCTTTAAGCATTTTAATAGAACTGTTATGAACAGCACTACTAGTTGGAATAGTTTCTGCCCACTTAGTAACATAATCAACAACAGCTAAGATATGTGTATAACCATTAGAGGCAGGAAAAGGTCCCATATAATCAAAGCCCCAAACATCAAATGGTTCAATAACAAGAGAATAATTCATAGGCATTTCTTGACGTCTACTAATATTACCTATCCTTTGACATTCATCATAGGATAAGACAAACTTACGAGCATCTTTGAAGAGAGTAGGCCAATAAAAACCAGATTGTAGTACCTTGTGTGCAGTTCTATCTCCAGCATGGTGTCCTCCATAAGATCCAGAGTGACACTTACGTAGAATATGTTCCTGTTCATGCTCAGGCACACAACGTCTAATAACACCATCTACTCCTTCTTTATAAAGGTGTGGATCATCCCAGAAGTAATGTCTTAAATCATAAAAGAACTTTTTCTTTTGCTGGTATGTGAAACTAGACAGTATAAATTTAGCAACAATGTAATTAGCATAATCAGCATACCAAGGAGCAGTACGAGAAGCATTGACGAACGCTAATTATTCATCAGGAAAGCTATCATTAATAGGCAGTGGGTCATCAAGAACATTCTCTAACCTAGACAAGTTATCTGTAACGGGGTTCTCAGCTCCTTTTCTATCAATAATATGCAAGTCAAATTCTTGGAGCAAGAGAACCCATCTAATGAGTCTAGGCTTAGCATCTTTCTTTTCCATAAGATATTTAATAGCAGCATGATCAGTGTGAATAGTAACTTTGGAATCAACAATATAAGGTCTAAACTTATCACATGCAAACACAACTGCTAAGAACTCTTTTTCAGTAGTGGCATAATTTCTTTGGGCAGTATCAAGAGTCTTACTAGCATACTGGATAACATTCAAATTCTTATCAACTCTTTGCCCAAGAACAGCACCTACAGCATAATCACTAGCATCGCACATAATTTCAAAAGGTAAATTCCAATCAGGTGGCTGAACAATAGGTGCAGTGATCAAAGCTTTCTTAAATGTTTCAAAAGCTTCTACACAATCATCATCAAAGACAAAAGGAATATCTTTTTGCAATAAGTTAGTCAGAGGCCTAGAGATTTTAGAAAAGTCCTTAATGAACCTCCTATAAAAACCGGCATGACCAAGGAAACTTCTTATACCTTTTATGTCCTTGGGACATGGCATCTTTTCAATAGCATCAACTTTGGCTTTATCAACTTCAATACCTCTCTCGGAGATCTTGTGCCCCAAGACAATGCCTTCATTAACCATAAAGTGACACTTTGCCCAATTCAGGATGAGACTAGTGTCTTCGCATCTCTACAAAACTCGATCAAGGTTGCTCAAACAGTCATCAAAAGAGGATCCATAAACGGAGAAGTCATCCATGAATACCTCACAAATCTTTTCACAAAAATCAGAGAATATAGCCATCATGCATCTTTGAAAGGTAGCAGGTGCATTACATAAACCAAAAGGCATACGTCTATAAGCAGAAGTACCAAAAGGGCAAGTAGAAGTAGTTTTAGATTGATCCTTTGCGGACACAGGTATTTGAGAGAAGCCAGAATAACCATCTAGAAAGCAAAAATGTGTGTGTTTGGATAGCCTTTCTAGCATTTGATCAATAAAAGGTAAAGGGTAATGATCTTTCTTAGTAGCTTTATTTAACTTACGGAAATCAATTACCATCCTATAACCTATAATAATTCTTTGCGGGATCAATTCATCTTTATCATTAGTAACGACGGTAATACCTCCCTTTTTAGGGACACAATGGACAGGGCTTACCCATTCACTATCAGCAACGGGGTAAACAATACCTGCCTCAAGGAGCTTTAGTATCTCCTTTCTTACCACTTCCTTCATCTTGGGATTTAATCGTCTTTGAGGATCTCTAACTGGTTTGGCATCTTTCTCCACTGAAATCTTGTGTTGACATAATGTGGGACTAATGCCCTTAAGATCATCCAGAGTATATCCAATAGCTGCACGGTGCTTCTTCAGAGTTTTCAATAATCTTTCTTCTTCTTTCTCTTAAAGGTTAGCACTAATAATAACATGATATATTTCTTTTTCATCAAGATAAGCGTACTTAAGATTATCAGGTAATGGTTTAAGTTCAAACACGGGATCACCCTTGGGTGGAGGGGGATTCCCAAGAATTTCAACGGGAAGGTTATGTTTCAGCATAGGTTCCTGTTTAAGGAACACTTCATCTATTTCTTCCCTTTCCTTCATAAACATATCGTTTTCATGGTCTAGCAAATATTGTTCTAACGGATCAGTTGGAGGAACAGCAATGGAAGCAAGACCAATAATCTCATCCTTACTAGGTGGTTCCCTTTCACGAGGTTGTCTACTAAACTTAGCAAAATTAAACTCATGAGACATACCATCTATGCCAACAGTGACAATATTCTTTTCACAATTAATCTTAGCACTAGCAGTATTCAAGAAGGGCCTACCAAAAACAATGGGACAAAAGGCATCTTGTGGGGAAGCAAGAACAAGAAAATCAGCAGGGTATTTAACCTTCCCACACAAAACTTCAACATCTCTAACAATCCCAACAGGTTTAATGGTATCCCTATTAGCAAGCTTAATAGTAACATCAATGTCTTCCAATTCAATGGGTGCAATGTCGTGCATAATTTCTTTATATAAGTCATAACGTATAGCGCTAGCACTAGCACCCATATCACATAAGCCATGATAACAATGATCTCCTATTTTAACAGAAATAACAGGCGTGCCTACTACAGGTCTACGTGTCTTAGTATCTGGCCTAGCAATATTAGCAGTCTCACCACAGAAAGAAATAACATGCACATCTAAGTCCTCATCCAAGAGATCTTTAACCATAGCAATACTAGGTTCAACATTAATTTGCTCACGAGGTGTATAAGTCCTAGTATTACTCTTACGAACAACAGTCGAAGCTTTAGCATGATCCTTTATCCTAACAGGAAAAGGAGGTTTTTCAACATAAGCAGTAGGAACAATAGGATCACTATAGGTAATAGTCTTTTCTTCGACTGTAATAGGTGCAACTACTTTCACTTCAACAGGAGGATTATATTTAAACCTCTTCTCCTTAGGGAGATCAACGTGACTAGCAAAAGATTCACAAAAAGTAGCTACTATCTCAGAGTCAAGTCCATACTTAGCGCTAAATCCACGAAAAGCATCGGTATCCATAAAAGATTTAACACAATCGAACTTAGGTGTCATACCTGACTCCTTACCATCTTCGGAACCCCAATCTTCAGAGTTGCGTTTAATTCTTTCCAATAAGTCCCATTTGAAATCAATAGTCTTCAGCATATAAGAACCAGCACAGGAAGTATCGAGCAGGTTGCGATTATCAAGAGAAAGTCGAGCATAGAAATTCTGAATAATCATTTCCCGAGAGAGCTCATGATTGGGGCATGAATATAACATTGACTTAAGACTCCCCCAAGCTTGAGCGATGCTTTCTCCTTCGTGAGGCCAGAAATTATATATGTAATTACGATCATGGTGAACAAGATGCATAGGATAGAACTTCTGGTGAAATTCCATCTTCAATCACTTATAATTCCAAGATCTTGTATCATCACATAGCCTATACCATGTCATTGCATCTCCCTTCAACGATAAAGGGCAGACCTTCCTTTTGACAACATCATCGGGAATACCTGCAAGCTTAAATAATCCACAAACTTCATCCACAAAGATAAGGTGTAAATCGGGATGCAATGTTCCATCTCCTGCAAATGGATTAGCTAGCAGTTTCTCTATCATACCCGAAGGAATCTCAAAGTAAATATTTTCATCAAGTTCAGTAGGTTGAGGAGCAACTATTTGCTCTTCTGGTTGGGGTGAACATACCCCAAAAAAGCCCCTCAAAGGATTAGTTTCCATAGTGACAAGTAACAGAAAATTTCAGCACACTATAAAAATGTTTCCTTACCAAGTTCCACTCACCAAAAGCGCTACACTCCCCGGTAACGGTGCTAGAAAAGAGTCTTGATGACCCACAAGTGTAGGGGATCTCTCGTAGTCCTTTCGATAAGTAAGAGTGTCGAACCCAATGAGGAGCAGAAGGAAATGATAAGCGGCAGTAAGGTTTTCTCTGCAAGCACTGAAATTGTAGGTGATAGATAGTTTTGTGATAAGATAAATAGTAATGAGCAACAAGTAAATAAAGTAACTAAAGTGCATCAAGGTGGCCCAATCCTTTATGTAGCAAAGGATAAGCCTGGACAATTTCTAATAATGAGAAAGGAGCTCCCGAGGACACATTGGGAATTATCGTCAAGCTAGTTTTCATCATGTTCATATGATTCACGTTCGCTACTTTGATAATTTGATATGTGGGTGGACCGGTACTTTGGTACTGCCCTAACTTGGACAAGCATCCCACTTATGATTAACCCATATTGCAAGCATTTGCAACTACAAAAGAAGTATTAAGGTAAACCTAACCACAACATTAAACATATGGATCCATATCAGCCCCTAACGAAGCAACGCATAAACTAGGGTTTAAGATTCTGTCACTCTAGCAACCCATCATCTACTTATTACTTCCCTATGCCTTCCTCTAGGCCCAAATAATGGTGAAGTGTCATGTAGTCGAAGTTCACATAACACCACTAGAGGAAAAGACAACATACATCTCATCAAAATATCAAACGAATACCAAATTCACATGACTACCAATAGCAAGACTTCACACATGTCCTCAGGAACAAACGTAACTACTCACAAAGCATATTCATGTTCATAATCAGAGGAGTAATAGTATGCATAAAGGATCTGAACATATGGTCTTCCACCAAGTAAACCAATTAGTACCAACTACAAGGAGTAATCAACACTACTAGCAACCCACAGGTACCAATTTGTGGTTTTGATACAAGATTGGATACAAGAGATGAACTAGGGTTTTGAGAGGAGATGGTGCTGGTCAAGATGTTGATGGAGATTGACCCCCTCCCGATGAGAGGATCGTTGGTGATGACGTTGGTGATGATTTCCCCCTCCCGGAGGGAAGTGTCCCCGGCAGAACAGCTCCGCCAGAGCCCTAGATTGATTCCGCCAAGGTTCCGCCTCGTGGCGGCGGAGTTTCGTCCCGTAAGCTTGCCCATGATTTTTTTCGAGGGTAAAAGTGATGATATAGCAGAAGATGGACGTCGGAGGCCCACCAGGGGGGCCAGGAGATAGGGGCGCGCCCTATAGGGGGGCCGCGCCCCCCTGTCTACTGGACAGGGTGTGGGCCCCCTGGCTTATTTCTTTCGCTCAGAAACTCTTATTAATTCCAAAAAGTTGTTTCGTGGAGTTTCAGGACTTTTGGAGCTGTGCAGAATAGGTTTCCAATGTTTGCTTCTTTTCAAGCGAGAATTCCAGCTGCCGGCATTCCCCTTCTTCATGGTAAACCTTATAAAATAAGAGAGAATAGCCATAAGTATTGAGATATAATGTGTAATAACAGACCATAATGCAATAAATATTGATATAAAAGCATGATGCAAAATGGACGTATCATTTAGCGCCGATGCGGGCGAGGATATTGTCCGCTTGATTATTTTCTCTGACCACATGGTGGAATTCGAGCCCCTCGAACCGAGCTGACATTTTAAGGATGGCATTGTGATAAGCCGCCATTTTTGGGTCCTTGGCATCAAAGTCTCCATTTATCTGAGATATTGCAAGGTTCGAGTCCCTGCACACTTCGAGGCGTTGGATGCCCATGGAGACTGCCATCCAAAGACCATGCAACAGAGCCTCGTATTCGGCTGCATTGTTGGAGTCTGTGTACAATATTTGGAGTACGTATTGAACCGTGTCTCCGGTCGGGGATGTCAGGACAACACCCGCTCCCAATCCGGCCAGCATTTTAGAGTCGTCGAAATGCATGATCCAAATTGAGTACGCGTCGTACTCTTTAGGGAGTTCGGCTTCGGTCCATTCGGCGACGAAGTCAGCCAGTACTTGTGACTTAATGGCCCACCGTGGTTTGTATGTTATGTCGAACGGAAGGAGCTCGATAGCCCATTTAGCAATTCGGCCTGTTGCGTTGTGATTATTTATTATGTCATTGAGTGGTACTTTGGAGGCCACCATGATCGAACACTCTTGAAAGTAGTGTTGTAGTTTCTGGGATGCCATGAAGACCTCGAACGCTATCTTTTGATAGTGTGGGTATAGAGATTTGCATGGAGTGAGGACAGTGGATACATAATATACCGGCTTTTGTAGCGGGAACCTGTGTCCGTCTGCTTCTCGCTCAACAACGAGCACTGCGCTCATGACTTGGTGTGTTGCAGCTATCTATAATAGCATGGGTTCACCAGTATTTGGCGCCGTCAGGACTGGATTGGTGGCCAAGAGGGCCTTTATTTCTACCAGTCCTGCCGTGGCCACATCCGTCCACTCGAAGCGTTCGGTGCGTCAAAGAAGACGATAAACAGGTAGTGCCTTTTCTCCAAGTCGGGAGATAAAGCGGCTTAAGGCAACCACGCACCCAGTTAATTTCTGGATCTGCTTGAGGTCTGTTGGGATAGCCAACTGTGATAGAGCTCGGATTTTTGCCGGATTTGCTTCAATTCGTCTATTGGAATGATGAAGCCGAGCAATTTCCTGGAGGGTACACCGAAGACACATTTCTCCGGGTTGAGCTTGATGTCGTATGTTCGGAGGTTATCGAACGTGAGCCTCAAGTCATCTATTAGAGTGTCAACGTGTCTTGTTTTAATGACCACGTCGTCTATGTATGCCTCTACTGTTTTGCCGATTTGTTTCTCCAGGCATGTCTGAATCATGCGTTGATAGGTTGCACCGGCGTTTTTGAGCCCAAAAGGCATGGTGTTGAAACAGAAGGGGCCGTACAGAGTAATGAAGGCCATTGCGTCCTGGTCGGACTCCGCCATCTTGATTTGATGGTATCCGGAGTATGTGTCGAGGAAACACAGTGAGTCGTGTCCTATGGTGGTGTCGATGATTTGATCAATGCGGG
>NC_041389.1:408659643-408706820 GCF_002162155.2 Triticum dicoccoides | reverse complement strand
GGTAGGGGGTCCCGAACTGTGCGTCTAGGCGGATGGTAACAGGAGACAAGGGACACGATGTTTTACCCAGGTTCGGGCCCTCTTGATGGAGGTAAAACCCTACGTCCTGCTTGATTGATATTGATGATGTGGGTATTACAAGAGTAGATCTACCACGAGAGGAGGCTAAACCCTAGAAGCTAGGCTATGGTATGATTATTCTTCGTCCTATGGACTAAAGCCATCCGGTTTATATAGACACTAGAGAGGGCTAGGGTTACACAGAGTCGGTTACAATGGTAGGAGATCTACATATCCGTATTGCCAAGCTTGCGTTCCACGCCAAGGAAAGTCCCATCCGGACACGGGACGAAGTCTTCAATCTTGTATCTTCATAGTCTTGGAGTCCGGCCGATGATGATAGTTCGGCTATCCGGACACCCCCTAGTCCAGGACTCCCTCAGTAGCCCCTGAACCAGGCTTCAGTGACGACGAGTCCGGCGCATATTGTCTTTGGCGTTGCAAGGTGGGTTCCTTCTCCGAATAGTTTATAGAAGATTGTGAACACCAGGATAGTGTCCGACTCTGCAAAATAAATTCCACGTACCACCGTAGAGAGAATAATATTTACACAAGTTCAATCTACTGAAGTATTTGGTGGCATGATGTCACACCACTACCAAGCCTTTACTCGAATTGTTTTTATTGTACCACCTCAGCGTGTTTTAGCGAAGCGGTTTCCTTGGCACGTCTTGTCGAAGCAGAGATCGTGTTCCCCTTATTCCGGGATTCCCATTAATACGGACGTGGGTAACCCAACCGCGCCCGTTGCCACGCCCCCTCCATCGAAGGCGGGTTCCAAACGGTCACGGGGACGGCTCTTGGTATTCTCCCTCTTTATAACGAGACCAAGGCTCGTTCTTTTTCTTCAACCCTCAATCGAATCCGCCCCTCGCCCCGAGTTCCAACACCCAAGGCTCCAGATTCGGGTACTTTCGACCTTCGACAATGTCCGGCTCCGACCTACGAGGCCGGTGGATGCCCTCCTCTGTCACGGAAGAGGACGTGCTCAAGCTGAGAGATGCCAGGTACTTAACCTACGAGATCTTGCATAGGTTGCCTGCCCAAGGGCAAGTTATTCCTACTCCCGAGCCCGGTGAGAGTGTTGTGTTCGTGTCTCACCTCCGTCGGGGTTTAGGCTTCCCAATGGATCCCTTTGTGAGGGGGCTCATGTTTTATTATGGGCTGGAATTTCACGACTTGGCTCTGGAGTCCATCCTCCACATCTCATCATTCATTGTCATCTGCAAAGCCTTCCTCCGCACTACCCCTCACTTCGGCTTGTGGCTCAAAACCTTCAACGTGGAGCCGAAGATGATCGCGGGGCGTCAAGCAGAGTGCGGCGGGGCGGTTATAAACAAGAGGGCCGATGCTCCATGGCCCGAGGGCTTTTTTCAGGAGGAGCTTGGTTTGTGACAATAGGACTGGTTCTGTATCATCGCTCCCAGGGGCAGCAGGCAGAGGCCGCCGCCCGTCTTTCGCTCGGGCCCTCCACAACGGCTGACGTCATGGGTCAACAAAGGGCTTGACTGGGGGCCGTCCAAAGATGTACCCCTGTTGCAGGGCCGGATTCGAGACCTCCAGGAAGGGGAGATCAATCTGGTCGTAGTGACACAGGTTATGGTAATTCGGCGCCTTCTGCCCTGCAAATGGCGCCCCCTCCGCCTGTGGGAATTTAATCCGGAGGGACCACGAGCTCTCCAACACTTCATGGGTTTGACGCCCGTGGAGATGTACGAACTGTTCTTCGGATCACAAGAGATGCGTCCGGACTTGACCGAGGACGCTGGCCTAAGCTGCAATCGCCCGGATACTCAAGTAAGTAGCCCTGTGCCCGGAAACATTGTTCATTTATTTATCATGGGTTTGCCTTTTAACCAGCTATCCCTTGAACATGAGTGGAAAGCGCAAGCAAAATTGATACGGTGTCCGGCCCCCCTCCCTGAGACCACGCCGGATCCCGTGTTAATTAAAATGTTGGAGGTTGCACCTTCGGAGGAGGGCAAAGGGGAGCACAGGAAAACTACCACCTCTGCCAAGGAGGCTTGCAGTAAGGGGGGAATCGAGGGTCCCTCCCTCCAGGGGGAGAAGAGGGCCGCTTCCGAAGACCCGGAGGCCAAGGCCTCAAAGCAGGGAAGGAAATCACCGGAAGGTCCCGTGCCGGGAAGAGCCCCAGGCACACAGTCTCCCCAAAGGAATCAGCCCTCCAGCGAGCCGTAAGTAAAAAAAGGGGGGGTTTGTAATAGGGGACATCCCTACCTTATTTCTAAGGTTAACCGAAGTTTTCACCTTGTAGTTCGGATCTCAGCCCTTCTCAGCAAAGCTCATCTTCGGGGGACCTTCGTCCGGAGATGATGGAGAGCGAAATGCCTCCATCTGCCGCCCCGTCAGGTGGGGCGGATGACCCTGAGGTGTCGTCACGGAGGGTCTCCCCGAGTCCGGCGGGGCCGAGGAGTTCGGCACCCACTGGAGTACGGCCGATGGAGCTGCAGGATTTGCTCGAAAGGGCGTCTATCTCAAAAGATCACCGCACATTAATGAGTATGGTGATTGAAAGGATCTCATCCACCGAGAGCGGGTTGTATGAGGCCGTCGGAAGTTTACTGACGGGGTTTGAGGTATGCAAAAAATGACATACCTTTTGACAGTTTTGCACATGAAGCGCGCCCTGTCTAGATAGTAGCCCCTGAGACTTGGTATGCTGTCAAAAGTGACAACGTGCCGAGGATCATTATCTCAGTTATAGAATGTTGCCTTTCCTGTGCAGGTGGTGGAATGATCGGTGGCCAGCCGAACTGATGGAGCTGCCGAGACCAATGTGTAACAAGATTATTCCAGTCACCGTCGGATAAATATAGCACCGAAGACTTTACAGGAATTTCGTTTAGAGGCTTGCCATTGAAGTGTGCTTGCCTCAGGTAGGAACGATACTTCATCAATGAGAGCTTGAAAAGTGCAACCAACCCTTGCTCATCTTCACAATCCAGTTTACTCCTCGCCTATTTAAAAGAATGAAATCTTGTGTCTTCTGTCAGCAGAAACATATGCAGTAATGACCATGAATAACATTAGTACATTACTTACGCGTAAGTCGCGGAGGAAGATTGGAAATTGTTCTCTGTCTGCGGTATAATATTTCCATGATGGAAAGATGCGCACAAAGTTCCTGACAACAATATGAGCTTCATCTTCTAAATTAAGAAGAAATGGTACAGGGGTCATATTTGCTGCAATTGGGTATCTCTCTGGTTCAAAAAGGGATTTGGCAACTGGATTTGGTGTGCTCTTTGCTGGAATCGGGGTTTTGCATCGTAGAGTTGGTGCTATGTCAACTGGCATCATCATACTGTTTGCTACAGTTGGGGTCTGCTGAGTTGGGGCATCATAAATGACCAGTGTAGTAGGGCTAGAGTCTGCTATAGTTGGGGTGTTTTATGGGTCAGGTGATATTGCAACTACACCTAATGGGCTATTTGATTTATATGGTGCCACTACTTTTTCCAAATACTTTGCTTGTGCTCCTCCGCGATCAGCAATCGCCCTCTTCCTTTTGAACATGTGATACACAAGAACAACATTTGAATGGATAAATATGGTATAATGACAGATGGAATATGTACTGAAAATGGATAGGCAGGGCGTATTCACATACACGATGTGTGAAGTAAGCTAATGGCAGTTCAACAAAGTAGAAGCAATGCAAAGCATCAGTTGCAAGATATGTGCAGCCAATATAACCTTGGAAAGTTAGAGCAAGCACCTTGACGGGTGAATAAGATAGGGAATCTGCCTCTAACTCCTCCACTAGGGAGCTACATTGACTTAGGTCTCCCTCTAGCTCAGAATCACTTTTAGCATCATATTCTGAGCATGAATCTGTAGGTGGAGAGCATTTGCATTGCATTGCATCCTGACTTGATTTCAGTCTCTTATGCCAAGTTTGATGGCATTGTTCTGCTTTATTCTTTTCATGCACGCAAGCTCATAATCATTATGATGTTGTTCAGAATTTGATATTCATGAAAACATAAAAAGTAGTTAGATTATCTATGGAATGCATTGCGGATTCAACTCGAAGAGTGTCTCCCTATAAACCCCTAAATATGCAAAGTTCACCCCCAACCGTGCTGACCAGACCACACACAAAAATACAAACCCCTTATGTCTCTATAACATGCAGACACACATTTCAAAACTGAAGTACGAATATTAGAATCATATGAAATTTGTATTTGAACAAATAAACTAAGGAATTATGAGTGGCATAATGTTTAGCTTCAAGGGTGGAGTGTTGGTAGTGCGACACAAAGCAAGTAGGCAGATGACACTTTCTTTCTATACAATGCAGTGTTCGTTGCCTATGAAAAAGCTGGAAATGACACTTTCTTTCTATACAATGCAGTGTTCGTTGCCCACACATGATGGAAGAGATCACACAGAGAAATACTATTCACTCATGTCTATGGTTCTAGTATTTTGAAACAGGGTGGTCCACCCTAAAAGAATATTGACAACAAATATGACAAGGCAAGCATAGATGTAGTGAATCAATCATTTACTTGTGAGCTTACTAGGACAAGTATGCAAAATTGTAATTGCAGTAAGAGACCGTCCAAAATCTAAATCAAGAAGTTTGTCTAGCACTTATTGTTCGCAACTAATCTACGTGAATAATTGGATATTATATCGAATGAGTAAGAAAGACAAGTAAAATTGTCAACAAACCTGGCTTGCAGTAGTAATCTGGGTCAATGTCACTACGACCAACAATCCAAAATGACTAGTGTCTGTTCCTACGGCCGAAATTTTGAAAACCCTGTGAACTTTACAGGTACTAAATATTACTGAAATACATCTGAACCATTAAGTGTAGGTAGCACTCAGCACACAACAAACACTAATGACAGTCCTGCCTAATGAGTAACGAACCAATTAGAAAATGGGTGATGAGGAGTGGCTGCTGAGTGTTGAGGACGTATCTTAGGATAAATCTGGTTGGCTTAGTGGGTGCTGCACGCCTGATGTGGGGACCCCGACTCATAAGTCGAGATCATCGAATGCACGTGTACAGTGATCCTAGATATCAATGCTCACTGAACACACAGAAGCTGAATAACAAGAGTCTTACATCCATACATACCATCTTACACAAGTAGGACCATTATGGTCAAGTCTTGAGTGTATCATCGCAGTGGAAATCTTCAATAACAACTTGGACCCATGCCATCTGCCTTAACCCTACAGGCATTCTGACTGGGAAGCGTCCTAGCTCACACAATCGTCACCAAAATCTCTTCTTCATATACCTGCTCTTTCAAGCCTGGCCAAGTAAATAGCCAGGGACAAGCCAGTGAGTACGTTTGAATGTACTCGCAAGCAACCCAAGAGTGATAACAAAATAATTATGCAAGGCTCTGCTGCTGAATTGGCATTTTTGCGGAAAGCTAGTTTTTCTCATGCAAGTATGATCAACATTTATCAAGGACATGAATGTGTCTGCAACAAGTATCAGGAGGTTACAGACATCAACATCGAGAAAGAGTTATAAACAACTCATGCTCAAGCTCATTGTGACTTCCTCATGAGTCGCATCATCAATATCACCAAACTGTGTTGTTTTTCAGAAACATATGGACGTAGCCCAAGAGCGGTTACCCAACTGTCCTTGACCGTGGACACGGCTATTCGAATAGTTTTACACTGTGCAGAGGTTGCACACTTCACCCACAAGATCCGAGGAACTTCCGTGTCATCCGCGACCCACGATACCTCAAGTACCCGAGGTAAGCACCCGATCACTACCTTTCCCTAGACGACACTAACAAGGAGTCCACTCGTTGTTCCATATCCTCACGATGTACATCATACGAGACTCACTCGAGATCGTAACATCCGAGAGGGGACACAATTGTGTATCCGGTGCCCTGTGAAAACAGTCATGGCTGCCCTACCTGGCATGACCCCGTCCCGAGAGAGAGCACCAACTCTCCCCCGTCACTAGTAATGCGGGCTCCAAGCTAGTATCGGCCTAGGTAATCAATAATGCCCTTTCCCATATAAGGGTAGAGTGGTTGCGCATGTAAGGTTGGAATAACGGTCGCAACTTAAACCAATCCATTTTTGAAAGCAACACACACACTTGCCTCGGTACACCACTTCGTCATCAAGTGGTTACCCATCTCATTATCTCCCTCGGGCATAAGTGGCACCCGGCAGGTTTTCGAAAAGTCTTTTGAAAGTACTCTGCCTCCATCACCATGCATATTCCCGTCCCATTTGCGTATCCACTACTATAGCATCCTATCTACTCCCACCAGCATAACCCTCATAGCATGGTAGGGTCATGCATAATGCAAGTATCAACAAGGAAGTAACAGAGGCAACCAATCAAATTGGTTACCACCTCATCATGATTCCGTTGCAATAACAATATGGTGCTATATGACATGCATAAAAAAAGGGTTTCATAGACATGGTCAAAGGGCTGCTTGCCTGCTTCATCAGAGTCTTGAAATCTTCTGGTCCTTCTCCAAATACTCCATCTACTTTATCAAGTAACGCCGGAAACAATCACAATAAGCAACACAACAAGGTAAAATAAAAGTGCTCTAAAAATATGGATTTGACTTTTATGGGACATTTCTGGTTATATGAAGAATAACCAGAGTGGTTTCATTGGAATTGGATCAGTGGTTATTTCTGAACATTTCAATATGATGGAATCAAGGGGTTTATGGATTTGCAAGAAGTGTACAGAAATATATTTTTGAAAAATGAGCAAAGGCACCCATTTACCAAACCATGATTTTAGAAGCATCTAGGAGTTGGTTTCACTGGATTTGGAGTTCAAATGAATTTCCTATGAATTTGCAAAGTTGACAAAAATATGAAGAAATGGCTCATTATATTGTGTGGCACAGAAAGTATTAAGAAAAATATTCATAAATTAAGTTATAAACTTAGAAGCATCTTGAAATTTGAATCATGGCATTTGGATCAAATTTGATCTCTCTGTGATTTTCCAAAGTCCATCACTTAAATAGGGATATGGGGTTTTGTGAAATATGTGTGAAAGAAAGTATTCAGGAAAACTGTGTAAGTTACTCCTTGAGGTAGAGAATGATTTATGGAGTCACTAGGAATTTGAATCATCAAATTTGGAGGTAATATGAATATTTGGGAGATTTTACAAGTTTCTGGAAAAAGAAAAAGGAAAGAAACAGACAAGGGCTTTACCCTTAAGAGGCGCACAGGGCGAGGTTTAGCAGCAGGACACCACTGGGCCGGCCCAGCGGCTCGGCCGCACGTGCGCAGGGGCCACGTCCGAGGCGGCTTCCCGGGAATACGCCTTCGCGCGGGAGAGGCGGTAACGGCAGAAGCCGTCTCCACTTAAACGGGCGGGCCCGCCAATTGGGTCGCTTACGTGCGGGCCCCAGCGGCAGGTCGCCTTCAACCTCCCGCGCGGTGCGACGGGAAACAGAGGAGGCGAGGCCGAGTGGCGCCGGCGCTCTCCCCGGCGGCACCGGCCACCTCTGTCGACGCCCAGCACAAAGGCGTGCTCAAGAGAGCGTGCCGCATCCGTCGAGGTGCGACACGATCGCTGGGGTGGTCGTACGTGAGCAGCGCATCGCCCGCGGCGGACGGCAGCGATGGTGAGGGTGGGACACGATGATGCAGCCACAGAGAGGAAGAAATGGGGCTCGGGAGATGTCCTTGGGGAGGTTTGAATCTAAAGGGGAGGGGAGAGGCCACAGAGCATGAATTTAGGAGGAGGCCGACGACATGGCTCCGGCCCTGGAGGGCTATGGAGGGTGCGGGGAGAGGAGTGAGCCGGTCGGGGTGACGCGCAGGAGGGAGAGAGAGCCATCGGAAGCCAAAGAGGGCTCGGGGTGGCCTTTAAGGGAAGCGGGCGAGGTGCATTGTGAGCTCATGCGTCGGCGAGGCTTTTGTAGTCGCTGCAAGCCACGGGGGCTCGCAGCGAGGTGTTGGGGGTGCTCATGGGGTTGGTCCAGGGCGAGGGGAGTGAAAAGAGAGAGACTAGGGGGCCAGGGGCACCGCGCATGTGAGCGTGCTTATTGGTGCGCTCGGGCGGCCGGCGCGCATGCGAGCTAGGGCAAGAGGAGGGATAAGGAGGAGGGGGATAGGGGTGTGGCGTGTTGTGGACGGCGAGGAGCATCGACTGGCGCGCGGGGGAGGCTCGAGGTGGCCGGAGGCGCTTGGCAAGGGGGCGGCTACAGTGCGGGAGCGCACTGTAGCGCGCTCCAGAGCGTGCCTTTGGCTGCCATGGCATTGTTTAAGGGGCAGGGGCGTGCGCACTCATGTTTGGTAGCACTAGGGAGAAGTAAACAAGTGGGGAGGGGCATTGGATGCCCTGGAGATCCTTTGGAGTGAGGAGGGAGGTGAGAAAGGAGAAGAATGCTGCTGTACAGGAGGGTAAATGGGGATGTTTCACCCTTCGATCATTGAGTTGAGGCCAGGGAAGAGTTACTGGAGGTGCAAGGGGACTCTGAGGGGCTGTGGTAAAAAGTTGAGGTCATGGAGAAAAGTGGAAGTGGTCAAAACAGGGGTTTTAGTAAAATGGCAGAAGGTGTTTGATGCTTGTTTGGTTAAACAAATGAACTCCATCTCACATGAGACTCAACAGGGTGAAATGGCACATATAATTAGGGCGTTCCACCAATTTGGAGCTTATTTGGGCAAAGTTGCCAATGCAACTTTTGTAAACCCTAGAAATTAGCAGAAATGAACTTGTGTAGATCTAGTTGAGCAAATCACTTCCCCTTGATGCACCACTTGGTGTAGTAGCCTCATTTGGTCATGTAAACATGCTCACAAAAGTTGGGGTCAAGGAGAGAAAGTTGGTAGTACAAAGTTGTTCAAATTTGATTCTGGTCAGAGAGGGGTTTGGGGCATTTTGGTGAAGCAAAATGACTTGGGTTGACATGAGGCTTTGCAAGGTGCTCACAATAAGCATTTGTGACTTGCTGGATTTCCTTGGATTTTTATGAAAATATTTCCTGTAGAAATATTTCAAACCCTTGAAATTGGCAGAAATGGTTTTGGGAGGTTTTGTATAATATTTTGAACATGACCATGTGTTGAAACTATTATATATGGTAAATATATGCTCACTGAGTTTCCCTAAATTTTGTCAAATATTTTTGAAGCAATAAAATAATGTTTCCCTATTAAAGACCATTTTTGGCCTTAAGAAAAAGCTTTTAAATAAAATAGGAAATAACTTTTAAAATTATATTTTGTGGTTTCTGGGTATCCTATATCTAATAGGAGTCAAATATATTTTTGGAAAGATTTTTACTGCCCTTAATTAAGTACTTGCAGTGCAAACCTCAATTCAGGGGTTTTTGAAAAAAACTAATTTTTGAAAATACTATTTGGCCAAATTATTTTTGCAAGAAATTATTTTTATGTCCTATACACATGGCATGATCATTGGGAAAGGTTTTTGGATCAAGGAGAAGGAGTATAAGAGTTGGAGGATTTATTTTATTTTTAGAGCACTTGCAAACAATTGACAAAAACCAATCAAGGCAAGGTCCTACACACTCAAAAGTTTTTGTTAAACCACACTTTATCATGATTGTTAGCTTAAGTGTAGTGCCATGAAAATTAGGGTGTGACAGACCTACCCCCCTTACAAGAATCTCGTCCCCGAGATTCCCAAACTACGGGTGGAAAGGGATACAGAAACTTGGATCTAGGGTAGTCTTCAAGTCCTCATGTTGCTTCTGCTTCCGTGTAGTGCTCCATTGAGCTTGAAGTACTTGATAGTGTGGCTTCGTGTATGACGCTCTTCTTGATCCAGGTTGCTAATGGGTAGCTTGCGGTAGGTTAGTTTGGGCTAGGGGTCGATGGCTCGGTGGTCAATGCCCTCGTAGAGATCGGGCAAGTTAGGAAGTTGGAAACACTTCCGGGGTTGTGATGCATGGAAAGTGTTGTGCACATCAGGTAACTCCGGTGGCAACTCCAGCTGGGAAATGTCTTCTCTTCGTCTCGTAGTGATCTCAGAGGGGGTTGTTAAATCTTGGAGTGATCTCAAAGGGGGCCGATGAATCTTGGTGTGGGTCTCCTTGTCATGGAAATGCTTGGTTCCTTAGAGAGGAGTGGCTTGCAGATACACCTGGTCCTCAACGCGGAGGTTTACTTCTTGACGACGGTGGTTAGTATAGTTCTTCCTCCTTGGCATGGCGGTCTTCAAATGTTTCCTAACCAGCTGAACGATTCTTCTTCCATCTTCAGTTAGACGAGTAGGTCACCAAGTAAAAGTGACAACCAACATGACCAAGTACACCATGAAGTTTCTATTCATGGGGTACATAAGGTAGGATGGGGCATTGGTGGTGGTAACGGTTGAGTGTAGGACAAGGTGTTCTCGACCTAGAGTCAGGCCCCCAAGGTCATGATCCAACCGAGTTGTGGCTTGGTAGGGCTTAAGGGTTTCAAGGATTCTAGGGTGCGAGTGAATGCTTATCATCTCATCCTTAAGCACAGTTTCTGAGATGCCAATAGTTCTACCTAGTCTTCACATCATATTACTAAAAGAATCATCTCGTATAGGTCAACTCCAGTCATCACTCATGTTATTCATATCCTGAAGGCTCCCGAGAGGAGGTCTGACAAAATCATACATGTCTACTATCCCCAAACTCATGTGTGTGGCTACCCCTAAAAATCCATGGGTAGAGCATACAAGCTTCCAAGCTGGAATAAAACAGGACAATCCAAGTGCTCATCCTATTCATCCAAGGGCCATGCTAGTGCATCTCTATCTTAAGGAAACACGTCGTATGCCACTCCAAAATCTTGTTTCCTTTTCTAATCCATTAATTCTACAAATCCAATGCCTATGCTGGTGTTCCACATGATCTCCTAAAGTCCTTATAATCCCCAATACTTGAAAGGGCTGCCTTACTATAGTCAGTCCACCAATTCCCGTTATTGTGATCTAGTAATACTCCCAGGTCAAGCTCACAAAGATGCCTAAATAAACTCCGACAATTAGTCCAATCTTCTCGTTTATGGTCCACCGAGAAACATGGTATCATGATCAAGATCATTATTCTAAATCCAATTTACTCCGAACCATGTAAAATTACTCTGCATCCATACTCCACTAGGGTAACCTATTTAATCCAAATTTCATGTCCCGCGAGAGTTTCCACACTTTCCCCCAAGTCATTATCGTAATATCAACTATCTCCTATCAATATCCCCTGGCTAAGACAAATCCCTATTCCTCCAAGAATTCCAGCTTGCGATCATAATTTGTCCTACTAAATCCAGTTTACTCAAGGGTAATGAAAGCTATGCTAATCCATAATCATGGTCCCACCAAGTTCATCTACCAACATGGTAGCCCTATAATCTACCAAATAGTCTAAGATAATTCCTCAAGGTCACTGATATAAAGTCATCAAGTCATTTGTCCTCTGTTCAAATATCCCCAAATTGGTCTTTCCTATGGCATCGTCAGTTCTGGTGCTACCTTAGGATGACAATGTGCTCGCTCACTACGTCCACTAGTTCCATAATGAACCCAGTCTTGTGCTAGGTTATAGAGGCTTAACTGGTTCTCTTGTGATTCCGTAGGTTAAGCTCATGGTTAAGGTTTCGAGCTGGGGTATCTCGTGAAGTCCTGTAGGGTCTAGGGATAGGGTTCTAGTCTTGAGGTGTAAACATACAGGGTTGTACTTGGTCGAGGAGGTTGTAGCAAAAAGTCTTCAGTGCTTGTTGGTCACCGAGGTGAAATCCTTGGTGCATATTGTCTTTATTGTCTTCAGTTGAGGAAAGAGATGGGAGGGAAAAGTAGCATAGAGGAGGGGAATGCCTAAAGGGGGTTCTATAGTGCATGTGCAAACAAACAGGTGCAAAAAGGGCCAAACAGAAGAAGCAAGGTAAGGAAGGTGATATAGTCGCATACTTGTCGTCTACGGCAAAAGTGCGACCTATATCAAAACACAAACAAATAAAAACAAGCAACACACAGTCATGGTTCTATTCGAACCATCATACGGAATCAACTGCGCATAGGGGGTACACGACTCATCCTAACCTAGGGGTTCTCGGACTAAGTAGTCGTGCTTTACTTCGTGCCTCATGCAGTCTTTTGGGTTTTCCTCGGGTGTTGCTACGTCTCTTGTAGTTGTTTGATGAAACGATCCGGGTTGATCCTGAAGATTCTTCAACAACTTCTTGCCTGTTGAAGTGATGGGGTGAAGGTGGCTCCTCGTAGCTGGTGTTGACTTGGTCTCCTCTTGTCTTCTTATTCATGATGATCCTTTTTGCATTCTAAGGCATCAGCGGTTCCAGGTGGCAATCCTTTATGCAATGACATTAACAAGGCATAGTAGAGGTCCAATCTGTCGGGCACATGGTTGACAATATCGTCACCGAGAGCGGGGGATGAAGAGAACCGTTTTCCTGCTTGCTATAGTGAGGCAGACCAAATGGCGAGGTTCTCATCCACCGGTGGTTGCCGATACAACAACAATAGTGACAGGGTTACTCTATTAGCGATGTATATCATGATCTTGCATATCCTATGCGCTGGTCATCGTAGGCCAATGTTGCATAATCCTGGGGCAATTTCAAAGGTGTCACCATCCTCTGGGTCTTCATGTCCTCATTCCTCGAGGGCGTACCTTCTGTTGGCATCGTCTTGCTGTGGTGTTGCCAGTCTTGTGTTCAGAAGAGGTGGGTGAGTGTCTGGCAAGGCGTCTTCCTTCCAGATTATCCACGAGGATTACAAGGAATCCCATGGCCAGGGGCATAAGGATTCTAGCGACCATTAAATTTGAAGGGGAAGAGGAAAGTATATCTTAGTTTTCGAAAAACTCAGAAGGGGAAGAGAAGTATAGATAGTTTTGAAAACTTGTGATAGTTTTGAAAATAGTTTTACCCTAACTAACGACCATGCTAACTAAGGCTTCCTACCGTCAGGATGGCTCTGATACCAGCTCTGTGGGGACCCTGACTCATAAGTCGAGATCACCGAATGCACGTGTACAGTGATCCCAGAGATCAATGCTCACTGAAGACACAGAAGCTGAATAACAAGAGTCTTACATCCATACATACCATTTTACACAAGTAGGACCATTATGGTCAAGTCTTGAGTGTATCATCGCAGCGGAAATCTTCAATAACAACTTGGACCCATGCCATCTGACTTAACCCTGCAGGCATTCTGACTGGGAAGCGTCCTAGCTCACACGATCGTCACCAAAATCTCTTCTTCATATACCTGCTCTTTCAAGCCTGGCCAAGTAAATAGCCAGGGGCAAGCCAGTGAGTACGTTTGAATGTACTCGCAAGCAACCCAAGAGTGATAACAAAATAATTATGCAAGGCTCTGCTGCTGAATTGGCATTTTTGGGGAAAGCTAGTTTTTCTCATGCAAGTATGATCAACATTTATCAAGGACATGAATGTGTCTGCAACAAGTATCAGGAGGTTACAGACATCAACATCGAGAAAGAGTTATAAACAACTCATGCTCAAGCTCATTGTGACTTCCTCACGAGTCGCATCATCAATATCACCAAACTGTGTTGTTTTTCAGAAACATATGGACGTAGCCCAAGAGCGGTTACCCAACTGTCCTTGACCATGGACACGGCTATTCGAATAGTTTTACACTCTGCAAAGGTTGCACACTTTACCCACAAGATCCGGGGAACTTCCGTGTCATCCACGACCCGCGATACCTCAAGTACCTGGGGTAAGCACCCGATCACTATCTTTCCCTAGACGACACTAACAAGGAGTCCACTCGTTGTTCCATATCCTCACGATGTACATCATACGAGACTCACTCGAGATCGTAACATCCGAGAGGGGACACAACGGTGTATCCGATGCCCTGTGAAAATAGTCATGGCCGCCCTACCTGGCATGACCCCTTCCCGAGAGAGAGCACCAACTCTCCCCCGTCACTAGTAATGCAGGCTGCAAGCTACTATTGGCCTAGGTAATCAATAATGCCCTTTCCCATATAAGGGTAGAGTGGTTGCGCATGTAAGGTTGGAATAACTGTCGCAACTTAAACCAATCCGTTTTTGAAAGCAACACACACACTTGCCTCAGTACACCACTTCGTCATCAAGTGGTTACCCATCTCATTATCTCCCTCGGGCATAAGTGGCACCCGACGGGTTTTCGAAAAGTCTTTTGAAAGTACTCTACCTCCATCACCATGCATATTCCCGTCCCATTTGCGTAGCCACTACTATAGCATCCTATCTACTCCCACCAGCATAACCCTCATAGGATGGTAGGGTCATGCATAATGCAAGTATCAAGAAGGAAGTAACAGAGGCAACCCATCAAAGTGGTTACCACCTCATCATGATTCCGTTACAATAACAATATGGTTCTATATGACATGCATAAAAAAAGGGTTTCATAGACATGGTCAAAGGGCTGCTTGCCTAGTTCATCAGAGTCTTGAAATCTTCTGGTCCTTCTCCAAATACTCCGTCTACTTCATCAACTAACGCTGGAAACAATCACAATAAGTAACACAACAAGGTAAAATAAAAGTGCTCTGAAAATATGGATTTGACTTTTTGGGGACATCTCTGGTTATATGAAGAATAACCAGAGTGGTTTCATTGGAATTGGATCAGTGGTTATTTCTGAACATTTCAATATGATGGAATCAAGGGGTTTATGGATTTGCAAGAAGTGTACAGAAATATATTTTTGAAAAATGAGCAAAGGCACCCATTTACCAAACCATGATTTTAGAAGCATCTAGGAGTTGGTTTCACTAGATTTGGAGTTCAAATGAATTTCCTATGAATTTGCAAAGTTGACAAATATGAAGAAATAGCTCATTATATTGTGTGGCACAGAAAGTATTAAGAAAAATATTCATAAATTAAGTTATGAACTTAGAAGCATCTGGAAATTTGAATCATGGCATTTGGATCAAATTTGATCGCTCTGTGATTTTCCAAATTCCATCACTTAAATAGGGAAATGGGGATTTGTGAAATATGTGTGAAAGAAAGTATTCTAGAAAAATGTGTAAGTTACTCCTTGAGGTAGAGAATAATTTATGGGGTCACTAGGAATTTGAATCATCAAATTTGGAGGTAATATGAATATTTGGGAGATTTTACAAGTTTCTAGAAAAAGAAAAAGGAATGAAACAGACAAGGGCTTTACCCTTAAGAGGTGCACAGGGCGAGGTTTAGCAGCAGGACGCCATTGGGCCGGCCCAGCGGCTCGGCCGCACGCGCGCAGGGGCCATGTCGGAGGCGGCTTCCCGGGAATACGCCTTCGCACGGGAGAGGCGGTAACGGCGGAAGCCGTCTCCACTTAAACTGGCGGGCCCGCCCACTGGGTCGCTGACGCGTGGGCCCCAGCGGCAGGTCGCCTTCAACCTCCCGTGCGGCGCGACGAGAAACAAAGGAGGCGAGGCCGAGCGGCGCCGGCGCTCTCCCCGGCGGCATCGGCCACCTCCGTTGACGCCCAGCACACCAGCGTGCTCAGGAGAGCGTGCCGCATCCGTCGAGGTGCGCCACGATCGCTGGGGTGGTCGTACGCGAGTAGCGCATCGCCCGCGGTGGAGGGCGGCGATGTTGAGGGTGGAACACGACGCTGCAGCTGCGGAGAGGAAGAAATGGGGCTCGAGAGATGTCCTTGGGGAGGTTGGTGATGCTCTGGTGGAATCTAAAGGGGAGGGGAGAGGCCACAGGGTGCGAATTTAGGAGGATGATGACGACATGGCTCCGGCCCTGGAGGGCTATGGAGGGCGCGGGGAGAGGAGTGAGCCAGTCGAGATGACGCGCAGGAGGGAGAGAGAGCCATCGGAAGCCAAAGAGGGCTCAGGATGGCCTTTAAGGGAAGCGGGCGAGGTGCACTATGAGCTCATGCGCCGGCGAGGCTGTTGCCATTGCTGCAAGCCATGGGGGCTCGCAGCAAGGTGTCGGGGGTGCTCGTGGGGTCGGTCCAGGGCTTGGGAGTGAAAAGAGAGAGAGCAGGGGGCAGGGGCACCGCGCATGTGAGCGTGCTTACTGGTGCGCTCGGGCAGCTGGCGCGCGTGCGAGCTGGGGCAAGAGGAGGGATAAGGAGGAGGGGGACAGGGGTGTGGCGTGTTGCGGATGTCGAGGAGCAATGACTGGCACGTGGGGGAGGCTCGAGGTGGCCGGAGGCGCTTGGCAGGGGGGCGGCTACAGTGCGGGAGCGCACTGTAGCACGCTCCGGAGCGTGCCTTTGGCTGCCATGGCATTGTTTAAGGGGCAGGGGCATGCCCACTCATGTCTGGTAGCGCTAGGAAGAAGTAAACAAGTGGGGAGAGGCATTGGATGCCCTGGAGATCCACTGGAGTGAGGAGGGAGGTGAGAAAGGAGAAGAATGCAGCTGTCCAGGTGAGAAAGGAGAAGAATGCTGCTGTCCAGGAGGGTAATTGAGGCCAGGGAAGAGTTACTGGAGGTGCAAGAGGACTCTGAGGGGCCGTAGTAAAAAGTTGAGGTCATGGAGAAAAGTGGAAGTGGTCAAAACAGGGGTTTTAGTAAAATGGCAGTAGGTGTTTGATGCTTGTTTGGTTAAGAAAATGAACTCCATCTGGTATGAGACTCAACAGGGTGAAATGGCACATATAATTAGGGCGTTCCACCAATTTGGAGCTTATTTGGGCAAAGTTGCCAATGCAACTTTTGTAAACCCTAGAAATTAGCAGAAATGAACTTGTGTAGATCTAGTTGAGCAAATCACTTCCTCTTGATGCACCACTTGGTGTAGTAGCCTCATTTGGTAATGTGAACATGCTCACAAAAGTTGGAGTCAAGGCGAGAAAGTTGGTAGTACAAAGTTGTTCAAATTTGATTCTGGTCAGAGAGGGTTTTGGGGCATTTTGGTGAACCAAAATGACCTGGATTGACATGAGGCTTTGCAAGGTGATCAAAATATGCATTTGTGACTTGCTGTATTTTCCTTGGATTTTTATGAAAATATTTCCTGTAGAAATATTTCAAACCCTTGAAATGGGCAGAAATGGTTTTGGGAGGTTTTGTCCAATATTTTGAACATGACCATGTGTTCAAACTATTATATATGGTAAATATATGCCCACTGAGTTTCCCTAAATTTTGTCAAATATTTTTGAAGCAATAAAATAATTTTTCCCTATTAAAGACCATTTTTGGCCTTAAGACAAAGCTTTTAAATAAAATAGGAAAAATAACTTTTAAAATTATATTTTTGTGGTTTCTGGGTATCCTATATCTAATAGGAGTCAAATATATTTTTGGAAAGATTTTTACTGCCCTTAATTAAGTACTTGCAGTGCAAACCTCAATTCAGGGGTTTTTGAAAAAAAACTAATTTTTGAAAATACTATTTGGCCAAATTATTTTTGCAAGAAATTATTTTTATGTCCTATACACATGGCATGATCATTGGGAAAGGTTTTTAGATCAAGAAGGAGTATAAGAGTTGGAGGATTTATTTTATTTTTAGAGCACTTGCAAACAACAGACAAAAACCAATCAAGGCAAGGTCCAACACACTCAAAAGTTTTTGTCAAACCACACTTTATCATGATTGTTAGCTTAAGTGTAGTGCCATGAAAATCAGGGTGTGACACCCTAGCCCTGAATGGACTGGGAAGGTAGGCACGACAGCACGCCCGTGCAGCGGTGACGCTGTTGGGCGAGCGGCTCCTGACCTCCTGTTAGTTCGGCGTCTCCTCCTAGAGTCATGCCGTCCGGAAACAGCACGTCACCAGCGAGGCAAGCGGCTGGGGGAGAGTAGAGATCGGAAGCGCACAACAGAACAGAGGGGAATCGGGGCCTGGGACGACCCAAAATCCTAGGGTGGGCCGGCCCATCGTGGGAACCCTGTAGAGATACACACCCGAGCGGCGGACATGCATTTTCAAAACTAATTTAGGAACATTTAGCTAACGAATTAAACGACTCTGTTTTAATAATATCATATTCATATTTGAACAACTAAAGTTGTTTAGCTTGATGGGTGGAGAAGTGCTATTATGACACTAAGCACGTATTCTGATCGTATAGTGATCATAAAAGGGGGAAACTCTAAGCATATTTTTTAGGGAAAGAGGGTTTCCCCTCTGATTTCTATTAAAGAAACCACCATGGAACCAACATGATCAATTAAACCCTAAGCATGATCAATTAAACCATATTATGACTGTGCCATGGCAACTTTGAAGCTGCAAACTAGAGAAATGATATTTAGCATCCATTGTTTGCTTCGAACTAAGTACTAAATTCTAAGAGCTGGAAAGAAAGTAGAGTAACCAAGTTATGATCTATTTTCTGGTTGAGATCAAAAAGTTGAGGAGATATGAAGTACCACCTCTCCTGCGGCGACGTGTAGGCATCGGGGGTGCGATGGCTGTCGGTGGCATTGAAGCAGATCTGCGACGATAGACGGGTGCATCGGTGGATAAGTCCCGTTGTGGTGGAAGAGAAGGTCGTGTGAGCGGCCGTGGCAAAGAGGACGATGGTGCCAATGAAGCAAGAGGACGCGATGCAAGACTCTTGGTCAGTCGCCGTGGATGAGAAATGTCCATCTCTAGCAGTGGACGACGCGGTCGTGGTAGGCACTCTGGCATGGTGGAGGATGGTGGCAATGGATTGGGTGGAGGACGGTGGCGATGGATGGGGTGGAGGACGGCGGCGATGGATGGGGTGGCGGTCGGAGGAGGCTAGTGTGGGGATGGTGTTCTAGCGCGGGTGGTGTATGAATGGGAAAATGGAGGAAGAGGTACGGGGAACCATGTTTTTGGGACACGCCTGTCTGAAATATGGGAAAGTTACAAACTTAGCCCCCGTTTAAAATTTGGATGGCTCATCGGTTGGGGATAGGGCGGTAATCTCGCATCTTGCCAATATTTTCCCAGAGCGATTTCGTGCGAGGAGAGGGTGGTTGGCACACATGGTGTATGAACAGGGCTGACATGTAGGGAGGTTGTGTCACGTCTGGGTGAAGTTACAAACCTGCCCCTATTGAAAATATTTGCCTACATCGATTTCAGCCGAGTCGAGTTTGTTTTGTCGCCCACCGTGTATGAATGGGGAAATGGAGGGAGAAATAGAGGTCTTTCGGACGAGCTTGAATCAAATGTGTTTTTCCGCCCATGTTTGGCGCCCACCTTGTCGGAATGGGCTCAGAGGCGGTCGTGTCACGTCTAATTGAAGTTACTAACCTACCCCTATTTAGAGTAGTAGAAATCGGGCCAATGGATTGTCTGTGTAATGGGTAGACAGTAATTTCCATCTCCCAAACACTTGGCTTCGGGCAGCCGACGTGGGAGTGGACATTTTGCCGCTTCTTTCGAATTTTGGGACAATAGGCATCCACATTTACCCTGGCATCTAAATTCAAATCCATTTTGTATTCCTATACGAATCTTTATAAATCATTCTATGTGTTTTTATATATCTTCAAAAGCACAACAAAGATGTATTCCACTGTCATACATGAATATGATTTACAAATGCTAATACTCAAATTCAGAAGCTAGAGTCCAGTTTAAGGTGAATTCGAATATTTGGAACACTTCATGTCCAACTCAAATGTCACACGCAGCATAATGTGTACTCCCATTTAGATATGTACACAAGTGATGTATCAAAATTCAAATACCGAGTCAATCAACCAAGAATGTACATAACTAACAGACATATAAACACTTATAGAGTATATGGATCAATAATATCAACTAACATACATAAGCCAGGCCGCTGCACTTTTTTTGCTACAACGGCATCCCTTTTTTTAGCCAAGCTACTACATCATCTTGGCCCTTTCCGATGTGAGCCACTTATGGTCCGTCTATACTACTATTATTGTTGAATGCACATTCAGCCCGTTTGGCATATTTGTAGGTCTGACACAACAATCAAAATGAAATGTCTCTGAGTCTTATCAATTAATACAGACTTGTGCTCATTACAAACCAAAAAACAAAAAACAATTATTACATGATCTCTAAAACAAATGGTTTGATTGATTACATGAACAAACAACACAAAGGTTATTCAATGATGGAAAGAATATTTCACCTATGATTTACCAAGTGAGAATTTAATTTCCTTTTTTCCTTCAGGACCTTAACAATGCGGTCAGTCTCAGCTTGCTTCGTTTAGAAATCCACCAAATATTTAATGGTTGTCTTGAGTACTGCTTGTGATTGTGTTGTTTACTTCCTCAACATGTCAACTTCATCTCTAAGTGCAGAAGCAAAATCTCTTTCTACCACTAGTTTAGCCTCTAGAGCATCAACAGTTGGCAATTCATAATGCACGATTGGGCCGGTGCCACTGTTGTGGGATGATAAACCGTCCATGGGGACCTCTCTCTTTGATCTTGGGCTAACCTGTTTGGCCATTAAAGTTCTGATTGGATTCAGAAAAGTTGAAGTTAGCAAAACATCTCAACTAGGAGTTATAACAACAAACCAGTTAAACAAACAAGGAATTAAAGAGTTTAAATTGGATGTTGAAAAGTAGTTATTAACATCATTGTAACCCATTGTTGCAGCAACAAAGCAGTTAAACAAAGAAGTAGTTATTTAAGTTCAGGCAAATAGGTAATTCTTAACAGTAAGTATCAAACACATAGATAGGCCCAGTCTATAATAGGATTAACAGGTTGTGGCACTATGTAATCAGTAGCAAACTAAATTAAGCCAAGCAACATAATTGAACAATTTTGCAATAAGTGGCTAACTAAAATTCTGAGAAGTAGGTCACTGAACTTATGCTAGCTCTTTGTACAGGCACACTGCAACTTCTTTTTCGCTTACGAGGTTCTACGAAGGAGTCCATGGCATCAATTGCTTGGATACGCAGTCCCAATACTTCTTTCTTCCCACACTGCATTGGTAAGTCGAATGATTAATCTGGTAAGATGGTGCATCCTTGATATGGTATATGAGGACGTGTAGTCACACTAGTTGTAGCCACACACATCACACTGGCTTTTACTGTATATTTCATGCGATTACATTTGGCATATCGAGATCTAAGCAATCTACAATAGGATGAAAAGACCGGCATGCTTCACATTATTGGCGAACTCAGTTCATAGAAACAAGCAATTCAACCATTCTGTGGGTAAATCAAAAGCGCCACTGGAATATTTTTCACTACCCCAATCATACACGCAAAAAGGGGCGACGCCACCATAGGGGCTGGTATGGGCGTCCGCCTCGGGTGGCTCGAAAGTGTGCACCAAGTTTGAGTCATCCAGGTTGGCCCAGGCTAGTTTTGTTCGTCCCAACGCACGAGTAGGCAATTAAAAAACGAAGAAAAATGTTTCAATTTGGATGGACCAATAACATAAGTGCAAGGCAGGCCCTATAGCAGGCTCGCGGCCCAAACGAGCGCCTCCCATATCAATCGACAGCAGGAAAAATCCCAATTCGTTCGCTCCAGCCTCCTGTCTGGTTCGCTCCTAACCTAGCCGTCGCTGCACAGATCGACACAGCACTTCCTCGCGCCCTCGTTGGAGCGCGGTCACCGGGCTTCAAGCGAACGGAAGGACAAGAAGATGAAGATCCAACCCTGGGTGTAGCCTGCGTGGGAGGCAGCGGCGGCAGCACGTGCATGGCATCGAGCTTGCGCAAACGGACAGTCGCAACATGCAAGAGTAGCATGCGCAACGAGCAGGTACATCACATCCCTGATTATATCTAATTCAACTGTTCAATTTCTGTCTAATAGTTAAACATGACGGTGTTGTAAAACTGCTTGTATGTAGGGAATCTATGACAAAATGAAACCAAATTCTGCTTATTTTATAACTACCCCAATCAATACTGAACTGACTAAATCTGATGTATCTAATCAAGTTTCCGGTGCAAACATACAAGCTCATGTTGTTCTTGAGTCTGAAGTGTCTAATGAACAGACTGCTAAGGAAGGATTTGATGCAAACATTTTACATGCCCCTAGTGATGAACATATAGTGTCTAATGAGGGATCTAATGCAAGCATTTTGAAAGCTCCCATTGAAGGATTTAGTGTCTACTGATGATCTGCTATGTTGAGAGAGACACAGAGATTTGCAGGCATTGATGACAAGCAAATTATAGTGAATTTTCATGGCTTGAGGAAACATCGAGGCCATCTACCAGAAAGTCCCCGTATCATGAAAATGTAGCATAAATACTTTTCTAATCTGTTATTTGAAACTATTGGCGTACTTGTGCAGGATAGATATATTGATATGCAGTTTGCGCGCTGGTTATAGGTGCAATTACACTTTGATATTTTCAGCCAGAGAACGAATAATTCAAGTAGGTACAGACCATGTTTGTAGTCCTTGTACACCATGTTGCATTTTGTGTTTTTTTGTGCTTGCATCATTTAGTGTTTATAATCTAAACTACTTTGGATCATTAGCTTGTTTTCAAAGTGCATGTAGCTTCACATTTCTCAAGTTATGTTGATTTCCGGAGTACAAGTGCCTTCGTATTTTTTAAGTTAAATGTTCGCCCCTGGTAACTTGAATTCGTGGATCCACCACTTCACACAAATCATAGACGCATGCCTGTATGAATTAAATGAAATGCAGGGACTTACGCTAGCTCATTGTACAGGCTCACTTCAGCTCTGGTTGCGCTTGGGATGTTCCATGTACAAGTCCATGTTAGCACTTGCTTGGATGTGCAGGCCTTGTGCTCCTTGCATCCCCCTCTGCATTTTTGACACAGCGAATGGTTGATCAAATAGGAGGAATCGACCTTGCTGTTGTACCGGAGGACAGATACTTACAAGGTTATACGGGTGTGCAGGATGTGTACCAGATCCCGTAGCGCCGTCATGCTTCGCTAAAGTCGATCTTGAGTTCTCCCTCGGGCTGGATATTATTTGCGTGTTATTATGTGATTAGCACTATTTTCAGAATGAAATTAACTGCATGCTAAACGTGTTGAGCGCTCGACATTGAAGCAGTTTAAGTCATTGGATGACAAGGAATACATGTGGCTTGATGACGTTTTATATTTAATTTGATACGGCTCTAGCAGAACATTCAATCGATCAAACCATTGATTTCGTTTAGTCTGCCTCCGACTTTAAATTATACGACGATCAATCTAAAATAAACGGAAATGATAAACATTCAGATTTTAAGCATGACAATCCAAACGTTTTTCATGGCAAATTTAGATTACAAGGCGGCGGCAGGGGTGTCTTGCGCTGGGAAGCGGCTACTCTGTTGTGCTCTGTGTGTCGTCGGGCCACTGACCGAAGGCGACGGCGGCTCTTGCGCTATTGTTGGCGTACTCCTGGATGTTGCCCTAGCTTCAAGGAACGCCAAAATGTTCTGGACTTTGGAGCGAGTCAACTGGTGGGAGGAGGTGACTGGCGTTGGTACAAGGAAGCGGTCGACAGCGGCCATCCAAGCCGCTGAGGGGGGCACTGGAACCTGCACGGGGACAGGCGCTGGCAACGGCGTGGTGGAGACATTCGTGTGCACGGGCACTAGCACGGACGCGCACGTCAGTGCACACGCAGGCGCAAGCGCTGGCAGGTGCACGGGCACCAGCACGGGCATGCGCGTCAATGCACGCACAGGCGCATGCGCTGGCACGTGCACGGGCGCATGAAAGTCGGCGGGGACCTCGTGGAACCCTGTGGCATCAAGCTCGGTGACAATGTGCGGCTCCCATCCCATCAATGCCACGTAGATGGGCGCTGGCGTAGTCGGGGTGACGGGAGCCGGAACGGGAGCGGGGACAGGTGCGGCGTCTTCCCACAAGGCCAGTTCAATCTCGTCCCAAAGCACCTTATGTTCTTGAGACTCCGGTTGGGTGTCTTCCTCAGGAAACTGGAAGACTAAGGGCACACCATCGTGATGTGACATGGCGTATGTTTAGGTCAGGCTGGTTGGAGGTAGACGACAGGAGAATCAGAGAGGAAGAGAGAATATTGTAGCGATACCGGGTAGTGCAGGGCTGATTTTAAACTGCGGTGCCGGCGACATTAAAAGTGGGAGCAGTTGGGACGAAAGTGGGCGGCGGAGCCTGGTCAAAGGGCTCGCCTCCCGGTGAGCCTGCACAGCAGTCTGCTCGCACGCCTCCCTGTCAGCCGGTGCAGCGGTCTGCTCGCGCGCCTCCCGTCGACTCACACGCTTGCTCGGACGGCACCTGCCGATGAGAAGCGGGACTCGTGGCGGCACGTAAACAACCATGGTTTCAATAGTGAAAGCGTTTGCCTTAACATGACAGGTCTTTGTCCCAAAATACCTTGGCTCTTCATTTGTGCAATTTGTCATAAGCAGCTTGTCTCAAATTGAAGAAAAAACTTACAAAGGAATATTTGTGCCATACCACGTGACCATGCTTAGTTTCAAGAATTTCTGGTCACTTTTGGATTTTCTGAAATTCAAAATCTAGGATTCGAAACAATATCATAACCTGCATCATGCAATAAATTTTGAAGCCATACATCGGTCCTGGTGTATTTCTTAAGAAAGGATTTGGTCAAACATTCTGCTCAGCTAGACTTCAGGCAAGTTATATATGCTGAGTAAAAGGATGATCTCTATGTACTAGTGCATTGCCTGATATATTAACTCAAGTACTAGGCATGAACAAATGGGCTCAATTATGTGCTCATCTTCGTGTAGTAGTAGTAGTAGTAGTACTAGGCAATGCAGTTGACGGGTGACCTTGGGGAGCGGCGACCGAAGGAATTGAACTGTGCTCGGCACGGTAGGTAACGTTGTCTAGTTACTAAAGCATCCCTCCATTGTTCATAAGTAGTCATTATGGACCGGGGACATGAGGGGAATTTCCTAGGGCTGGAATTCTGGCCGCCAGATGTTTTGAATCGAAATGCGGAGGCTCGACTGGTTGGGGTTGCCTCATGTGCGTACCACGCACGCCACCAGAAGGACATGGGCCCATTTTTTTAGGATCAACACGAGCCAAGGTCTGGCTGGTACGCCATTGGGTCCTACCATTCAACAATACGAAAGGAATATTTTAAATTGCTGAACGAATCTATGTGTATTACAATGCCCGTATTTTCCTTGCAAAACAAATCTCAACGTCGTAATTGATTTATGACGAGTTTTTGAATTAGAGTGAGTTTTTTATATAGTGATCTCAACGTGGATTTCACATTTCATGGTATCCCTAGTAAGTTTTTCATTGCAAATTCAAATTTAAAAGAGAACAATATGGAGGTGAGAAAACTTTGTATGTATCAAGCATATGACCACACACACACGCACACACACACACGCACACACACACACGAACACAACAACAATCCAATAAGCATAGTGCATCTATTTTTCCAAACCATGCATGTTGACACGAATTCAAAAATACTACTTCTGTTCCTAAATATTAGTCTTTTAGAGATTTCAACAAGTGACTACATACGGAGCAAAATGAGTGAATCTACACTCTAAAATATGTCTATATAAATCCGTATGTGCCAGTCCATTTGAGATCTCCAAAAAGACTAATATTTAGGAACGAAGAGAGTAAAATGTAAGACATGCATGGTCCTCAATTAAATATTTAAAATGAACAAGAAACTGAAACATGAATATTAAGTTGTCGGATTGCGGGTTCCGGCAAACTCTTGAGGTTCGAACTCTGGGGTGAGCGCGAAGATCTCTCCTCTACCAACTCGCGTCTCGTTGCCTCGCAAAGGATCTAGGCTACACGAAGAACAACACAAGAGATGCAAGGTTTATACTAGTTCGGGCCACCGTTGTGGTGTAATACCCTACTTTAGTTTGTTGTGTGGTGGATTGCCTCTGGGGCTGATGATGAACAGTACAAGGGAAGAACAGCCTCACGAGGGGTGTTCTTGTGGTGGTGGTGTCCCTTCTGAGGGGTCGATTCGAGAGAGCTCTATACTATGGTGGCTAGCCCTATATATAGAGTAAGAGGACCTGGTCCTCTTCCCAAATATTGAGCGGGAAGGGCGCCAACAATGGGCCATTTTGAAGGGGAACATCTAGTACACTTATCCTGACTAAAGTCGGTCCTCGCCTGTCAAAGACTCTGACGATGACACCGTCTTGGGCTCCACGATGACTTCCTTCCGGCCGTTCCTCGGGTCTTGGTCTTGTTGTACCGAAATGGTAGCCTTTGCTTGATGCCTTGGCATGTGCTTGCTCCATTTGCACCAAAGGGGAAACAAGGACACTGCGCAGGCCGGCACCCGCCTGGAACCCGCCTGGCCTCGATCGTCATGGCTTGCGTCACGGGAACCTCACGAGGTACCCCTGCCTTGATCTCTCTGCCTCCTCGCGAGCCAGCCTGACGAGGCTACTCCTAAGGAAGCTTTCCTGTCATCCGCCCCGCGAGGCTTGGTCCCTCGCGAGGGTCTTGAGCTTGAGTTGATGAAGATGGGCTGCACTGGGCCACTGCTTGGGCCACGCCGCAGGCCACAGGCAGGCAAGTCTGGGGACCCCCGTTCCCAGAACGCCGACAGTAGCCCCCGGGCCCAAGGCGCGCACGGACTTGGCTTAGCAGAGAAGCGAAGGTGCAAGTGTGAAGCGCCGCGGGCCCCAACAGCCTGCGGCCTTGGGCGCCGCGTGGCGGTTGATTGGACGTGGACGTCTCCGCTTCCCCACGCCCCTCATTACACGCCTGGCTAGGCGGACCCGTGGTTGCACACAGTCATTCCCTTTTCACCATCCGCGCACTCCCCGTCCTTCCTTTCTCCCCGAGCTCCAACCTCTGCCTCCAATCCAGATCGAGCTCTCCCCCTTTTCAGTCGCCATGGTGCCAACAAACAAGGGAAAGGGGAAGAAGCCCGCGCCTTCGCCCCGCTTGCCTCCGGTGGTGGCTCCCGCCGTCGATCGGTCAATCATACTCAACCCCGAAGCCTTGGACAAGGTCCGATCCGCTCTTGCTTCCATCTTCAACGAGTGCGGGAGAACGACAGTTTGGCCCACGTCTCACTCCTCCTTCGACAGGGTTGTCACTGAGGTACGATTCTTCGCTGATGCCCTGTGGGCGGGTCTGGTTCCCTCCTTTTATGCTTTCTTCAATGCGGTGCTCTCCCATTATCAGATCCACATGATGCATCTGGGTCCTGAATCCATTACTCTCCTTGCCATTTTCGCCTTTGTGTGCGAGGCCATGGTGGGCATTCCTCCTTCTGTTGCTCTCCTGCGCCATTTCTTCTCTTTGCGCCTGAGCGACCCCACTCAATGCTCGGGGTGCGTGAGCTTCCTCGCCGTGCCGGAGACGGCTCCTTCGGGGATCGACTTCAGCCTTCCTCCTCCTTCGGCCAGGTTCCGATAGCGGCGGCTGTATGTGGACGTCGGAGTACCCAGCCCCCTGCTCTCGCACCCAACCTCGCTTGCTGTCCCCAACTCAAGCTGGGGTCATGAGACGCTCACGAGCCCCCGGCTTGCCTTCGTCTGGCGCCGCTTCCGGAATTTGAGGGCGCTCGTTGTAATGGTGCCCAAGCTGGTAAAGGAGTTCCTTCAGCATCGCATTGCTCCTCTCCAGCGCCATTCCCGCCGGATGTGGGCCTTCGCGGGGCATGAAGACCGCATGAGGCTCCAGGAGGAAGACCTGGCGCCTGAAGTGCTGAGGACGGTGCTCAGGGTCCTGACTGGCGACCCTTCCCCAGGCAACCTTCGACAGGGGGCTGCCCTCTTGTACCTTTGCTCGGGTAGGGTCGATTTTGTGAGGCAGATGCCTAGTTTTGACGAGTGGGGGCTGCGTCCGGTTGGCCTCACGGGACCCCATGAGAACCCAGTTGCCGTGGCTGCTCTTCTGGTTGCCCACGGCGGTCCTGCCTAAGGCGATGGGGCAGGGAGACAGGAACCGGCCGGGAGCTGAGGGGGCCGATGCCGGGATGCTGACGCCATGCGGAGCCCCGGAGGAGGCATCCCCTGTAGCCCGTACTGGTGCAGCGGCAGGTGTGGAGTTGTGGCCTGCGGCTCATGAGGCCGAGGCTCCCGAGGCCCCGGCCGTCCCTCACGAGGCGGCGCCTGGCGGTGTGTCTCAGGCCGATGCCTCTAACGCCACTCATCTTGATGCCTCCTCCGGACCGCAAACCAACCCTTGCCCCAAGCGCTTGGGCCGGTTCCGTGTTGACTTCGAGGCCCTCCGTAAGAGAAAGGAGGCCTCGGGTGGCGATGATCGCCCCTGCCGCCTATTGAAGCGCAGGACGTACTTCGCCATCGATGAGTAAGTCCTTCTTTTTCTTGGTTCCTTACTTTCCTGTTGCTTTGGCTGATCATAGCCTTTCAGGGCCTTTCCCACCGAGCTGATGGAGACGGCAGGGGAGCCATTCCCCCAAGCTTCACCTTTTCCGCAGATTTTGAGCACCCTGAGCTCGAGTACCGCTCTTGCTGCGGGGCTGCCTAGAGAAGTAGGCTGCCCTGCGGAGCATCTTGATCCCGCGCGCCTCGGGCCCCTCCTTCACGAGCTCTCCTAGGGCAAGGCCAGCCTACCCCGTGCTTCCTCTTTTGTCATAGATGTTGTCGGGCTGGATCCACGGCGTGGCCCGTCCGATGGTCATGGGGGCGCCAGCCCCCAACCCCCAGCCGAGAGGGGGTGTGTCTCCTCATGGCCCTCCGCATGCGCCAGGGGCAGAGGACAACGTGGAAGACGTGCTTAGGCGCGCTCGGGAGCATAGCGCCCTTCGTCGAGAGTTCCTTCAGAAGGAGGCGGACGCGGTGAACCAGCTCGGGGAGGGCTTGCTGGTGAGGACGCACGCCTCAAGGACGAAGGCATGCGCCTGGACGATGAGAGGCACAAGCTGTGGGTGGCCGTTAGCTTCGCGCGGCACCAACGTGATCTTGAGAACGCGAAGGCTAAAGCGTCGCTGGCGGCCTCGCGTGAGGCCTACTCCCAAGCCGTCGAGGAGGCCCAGGAGGCAGATCGATGGTGCAAGGCTGTGGAGGAGCGCGCGTGGGAGCTCCAGGCCTGGAGCAACTCTCTAGAGCGGCAGGTGGAGCTGCGCCAGGCGGCCCTTGTGTCGCTGAGAAGGGGACCTGACGACGAGGCAGAGCTCCAGAGGCGCGAGGAGGCGCTGGCGCTGGGGGCTGCAGAGCGCAACCTTGACCTTGAGCGGTTGGAGACGAGGGATCGCCTGGTGACCCAGGCGGAGGATGACGTCAGCGCGCGGTAAGCCCGAGTCCAAGAGGAGGTCGACCGTCGCGTGGCGGAGGCTCCCTCGAATCTTGAACATGAGTACGAAAGAAGGCTGGAGCTGATCAGGGCCGAAGCGAAGGGTAGGACCGTCGCCCTCAGGGCCAAGCTGGCTGAAGTGACGCGGCGTGCGGACGCCTCCGGGGCTGCCCTTGGCGCAGCGCAGACGGAGCTGGCTTCTTCCCGCGCCGAGGTGCTTCTTCTCCAACAGAGGGTCGATGGCGCCGAGGCCGTGGCGCGGCAGAATGAGGATGAGATCCGTCAGCGGCAGACTCTGGAGCATGTGCATGGCCCCATGCTTCGAAGACTCGGGGAAAGGGCCAACGCGGCCCTGGGCAACATCTGCGAGGCCGCTGTTGCAGAGCCCCGCATAATCAACTACGCTGGCAACCTCCGGTTTTTCACGGACGTGGTGACGCAGCTGGAGACCCGCTCTGATAGGGCCCGCGGGCTTGTTGAGGAGAGGAGCCGAGCCTAGCTTGGGCGTGCTTTTTCCCGAGTTTTCAGTTATCTTCAGGGCAGGGACCCCCATTTCGACATTGATGCCGCCATCGCACCGGTGCCCGTATCCATTCGGGGCAATCTGGCGTAGTGGGTGGAGGACAACAAGGATGCCCTCGTTAGGGCCTTCGCCGCTGATGACGACGGCGTGGTCGTGGTTGCCGATGCAGGCGGCGTGGTGAATGATCAGGACGCCGACGATGGCGACGGCGTGGGTGATGGTGAGGCCAGCGACGCCAGTGATGCCTTCGGAGGTGCTCCCGAAGACGCATTGGTGGATTTGTCTGATAGATCGCGTGTCACCTCCGATGTTTGCCCTGCACGAAAATAGTTCGGGCTCGGCCCGGAAGGTCGTAAGAGCATTTTGGGAGGGGAAGCCCCTCGTGTAAAACTTTGCAGTTAGTGTACTTGTAGACATAGCTCCGCATGTATGCTTATGCTGAGCCATTGGCCCTACGATGAGCCGGTTGACTTGTTTACCTTCGGCCCGGACGGGTCCTGAGCGGTCCTGCGGGGGCCGTGTTGCCCTAAGTGTCTTCTCAGTGAACCCATTGGCCCTGCGATGAGAACCTCCTGAGAGGGTGCAGCGGCAGCGGTCCGGATCGTAACCGTGCTTGGCCCGGCCCGGCTCGCGAGGGGAGGCAGCTGACGCTAACTTTGGACGCAAAGCCGAAACCAGAACACGAGAGATTGCTCGAACGAGATTAAACACCCCTTCCCTGAACACACGCAAGTCTCAAGCTCAAATCCAACATAAATTCAAATTGAAGGAACTTGACAACAGAGAGAAAGGCAAAGAGCAAAAAGCCGCGTCCGGCACCTAGTCTAGTATTTGACGTCTTCTCACCAGCACGGAGCTAAGTGCTGCCATTGGGCGTGGGCGGGAGCCCCCGAGGCCCAAGGGCGGCTCTCCGGAGACTCCGGGGCGTGTACAGCCCCAAACTCATTATTATATGAGAGTGTCACGGGCGGCGAGCTTCAGAGGCACTGGGCCTTCTTCACAGGTATCGGCCTTGCTTCATATGGCCAGACAAGGGCCCCGCCTTGCGCCACACTCTACCATCATTAACGGCGACCGGAGACCAAGGACGACGCCAATGGGATAGACCGGTCGCCAGCGGTTCCCCCGACGACCACGGGTCCTCTGTCGGGGGCAGGCCCTAAGGCACCTCCCCGACAGACGGCCTACCTCCTAAGGACGCCTTTGCTCCGGGCGCCGTGGGGGTGAGCCCAGATCTCGGCCCCTCTCTTGCAGCCCCCGGTGCCCTCCTCCTGAGGGGTAGGAGGTTGCAGCATTGGGGCAGCCATATGCTGCCGTGACCTGCACCTCCTGCAACCCATGGTTAGCATAAGCTTGCTCCTGAGGAATCAGTGGTACCCGATAGTTGCCGCCACCAGCGCGGTTGTCGAGGTTCTCGTGGGGTTCCTGAAAGAGCTCAGCTTCTGGCGTTTCCTCCCCCAGCTTGGCTCGAGGAATGAGCCGTTGTCTTCTTCCAGCGCGTACTCTTGGTCCACCATGTGGGGCACATAGGCTTCTGGGGCCGCCGTCCCGAGGGCTTCGCCTTAGGGCCCTTGACGCCACGCAGTCCGGCTTGGAGTGTTGTCTTGATGGTGACGCGGTGGCCCGCCGAGGCCGTAGGCTGCGGTGTGTGCCCCCTCACCGGTCAGAGATGGAGCCGGCACGGCCTATCGCCCTGCACCGACGGCCAGATTGGCATTGAGGAAGCCTTGGGGTCCGCTCGGTGTCGCGTGGGCGCATATGGGGCCGCTGTGCGGCACGCCGTGGATCTGGGGTGGCAGCTGGATGTAGAAGGGAGGTGCTCCCGATGCGGCGGCGGCCAGGAGCTCGGCCACTCGTTCTAATAGCACGTCGTGGCCGTTCTCTAGCAGCCTGCACCGCAGCAGCTCCCGGGCTACGGTGAGCGCGGCCCTTGAGTTCGCCTGCTCCCGGCGGGTGTGCGGCGACGTGGCCGCAGCGTGGCTTGAGGCCCTTGCTGCTAACCGCACTTGCTGCAGTGTGAGGGCAGGTGGTGATTGGCCGCGTCGCACGCGCCTCGCAGCGCCCTGTGGAGCGTGGGCTGCCTAGGGCATGAGGTTGAGGTCGCCCTGGGCAGGAGGCACGGTGTGGGCGGGCCACGCCGCCCAGCGGTCGGCGTTGGCAGTCGGGTCGCCGGACATGAGAACGACGAAGCGGAGGACCGCGAGGCGGTGGGGAAAGGATTTCGGTGCACCCCTACCTGGCGCGCCAAATGTCGGATTGCGGGTTTCGGCAGACCCTTGAGGTTCGAACTCTGGGGTGCGCGCGAAGATCTCTCCTGTACCAACTCGCGTCTCGTCGCCTCGCAAAGGATCTAGGCTACATGAAGAACAACTCAAGAGACGCAAGGTTTATATTAGTTTGGGCCACCGTTGTGGTGTAATACCCTACTCTAGTTTGTGGTGTGGTGGGTTGCCTCTGGGGCTGATGATGAATAGTACAAGGGAAGAACAGCCTCACGAGGGGTGTTCTTGTGGTGGTGTTGTCCCTTCGGAGGGGTCGATTCGAGAGAGCTCTATACTATGGTGGCTAGCCCTATATATAGAGTAAGAGGCCCTGGTCCTCTTCCCAAATATTGAGCGGGAAGGGCGCCAACAATTGGCCATTTTGAAGGGGAACATCTAGTACACTTATCCTGACTAAAGTCGGTCCTCGCCTGTCAAAGACTCTGACGATGACACCATTCTGGGCTCCACGATGACTTCCTTCCGGCCGTTCCTCGGGTCTTGGTCTTGTTGTACGGAAATGGTAGCCTTTGCCTGATGCCTTGGCCTGTGCTTGCTCCCTTTGCACCAAAGGGGAAACAAGGACACTGCGCAGGCTGGCACCCGCCTGGCGCCCGCCTGGCCTTGATCGTCATGGCATGCGTCATGGGAACCTCACAAGGTACCCCTGCCTTGATCTCTCCGCCTCCTCGCGAGCCAGCCTGACGAGGCTACTCCTGAGGAAGCTTTCCTGTCGTCCGCCCCGCGAGGCTTGGTCCCTCGCAAGGGTCTTGAGCTTGAGTTGATGAAGATGGGCCGCACTGGGCCACTGCTTGAGCCACGCCGCAGGCCGCAGGCAGGCAAGTCTGGGGACCACCGTTCCCAGAACGCCGACATAAGTCTAGTACTACAGTACATGCAAATGTTGCGTTTAGGCGGAGCTATGATTGTCGGGGGTCAACCCCTCTACCTTAGATAAAATTGTGAAGCTTTGTTTAGGGTTGTTTAGATTATATGTTTCCCCACCCTCTGAAACACCGATTGGTTGTGCACCCCCACCCCTCGCCCCCGGGAGAATATCATGTGCCCCCATACCTTAGATGCTATATGACGATACGAGTTGCTTGGAGCTTGTAGATCTGAGATATAGCAGCTCACATGATGTCTTAATATTTTTACAGGAAACCTTGACGAGTTTGGGAATTGCACACAATTTGTAGAAAAACTACTTAGATGCCCTTGGATCCCATATCCAACGACCTCGAAGCTCGTATAACTGTAGCATCTAAGATGAAGGATGACATCATATTCTCCTATATGTAAGAATATCATGTGCTACCACACCTTAGATACTTTGGTGATACAAGCTCTTCGGAGCCGTTGGATTTGTGACCAACAACTCCTCGGTGGTTCGAATGGCTTTTTGCAGAAAATCCCCCAAAGAGTTCGGCCACTGCTTACAAGCACAAAGACTGCTCAGATGCCATTGGATCTCAGATCAAATGACCTTGAAGCTCGTATCACCGTAGCATCCAAACGAGCGCACCTTATGTTTTCTCGCACGGGAGAATATGAGGTGCTCCCGCACCGTAGATTCTATGGTGATACGAGTTCATGGAGATCTAACGGCCCACAGTAGGAGGTTTGAATGTTTTTGCAATACGGCTGAGAGAGTTGGGAATTGCGCAGAAAGTACAAGTACTACGCATGTGCCATCTGATCACTGATCATACGACCTAGATGCTCATATCACCGTAGCGGGTAATTAAGCTACGGGGAGCATCTAATATGAGCAACGAGGAGCCGTTGGATCCAAGATGCAGCAGCACACACGAGGCCTAGATGTTTTATTCGCAACAAACCTTTGGAGAGTTTGGAAATTGCGCATAATTACCAAGACTACTCCCAAGCCATTGGATCTCACTTCCAACGATTTAAAAACTCATATCACCATAGCATCTAATCTACCGAGTGGATGTGATATTCTATGCCGCTGTCATTTTTGTTCATAAACATGCAAAATACGTGTAACTCGTGCCATTACTTGTCTAGTTGCGCAAAGTGTTTGTTCAAAAAAAATCATCCTACACTGAAATATCAGAACAACACACGGGGTCCCACTTGTCATTAGTCAAATTTGGACCTAAAACTAACAAATCTGAAAGACAAGATTCAAAATGGCAACCTGGACTACAAAGCATAACTCGATAGCCTGAAACAACAACGGTTGTTGGCTTTGTCCCATGACTTGATTTTATATAGTATTATGTCGAGTAGAGTAAACGGAGTGCCTCGTCAACACGTGCATGACCGTTGACTCACTTACTGGTGGGTCCTAGGTCTGCGATCTCTCTCTCCTCTCCATTGTCTAACCTTTGCACGGGCACACACGAAGAGCGGCGCTCGCTTGCCGTGGTGTTATTATAACTAAAAAAGCTTGGAAAATAGAAGAATCGCTTAGACCAAGAGATGTTGTGGCTGGTCGAGAAGGAGCTAACCACACCTATCCTCCGTGCCACGTTAGCGTGATGAAGCTCTATGGCTAGTGGGGTGTTTTCGACCGACTGGCTGGGTCCAGAGGTCAAACCATAGGTACTATGTATGATACAGTATATTTTTACACGCACATTTTTCCTCCGTGCCGAGACGTGGCACACCCTACCACGCGGTTTCGGGGTCCTCCCAGGTGGTGCACACATATATTCTTCCTGACGTGGGACGCCCTACCGCGCGTTTTCTGGGTCCTCCTCGGTCATAGCACCAAAGCAAGTAAATGAGTCGTATAATCATGAAAGACCACCTTTCCCGCCGAGTACATCAGTGAAGCACGGTGGCTAGCTAGTTGGGCTAGTTCGACCGATTAGCTAGGCCACCGCCACATTTGTTTTTTCACCCCTTTTTTATCTCCTTGCCGGCAGGTAAATTTAAATATCCACCGCGGTGTTGCTCTGGTGTTTGGGTGCGGCGGGATTTTTAACTTTTTGATTGACGGGAGAACACGAGGCAGGACTTTTAATTTTTTTATTGACGGGAGCAGGCGCGGCAGCAATTAGTCAGGATGACCCCACCTGTAAAACCCACTGCTCCCTGATGTGAGAAGTCATTGACTGGTGTTTTACCATGGTGAAAACCAAAAGATTCCCAACTCCTTGGCTAGCTCCACTACAAAACAAATACACTTCCGTGATGATACGTGTTTGTCACAGTAGGTCGCGGCTTTTTGTCATGCATGTACATCCATGACGATTTTATGACAGAATCAAGATAGTCATACATGTGCTGTCGTAGAAGTTTTCCATGACATTACCAAAATTATCATCATGGAAGTATCCACTTCCATGAAGATAAATCACATGTCACAGAAGTGCTTTCGTCAAGGGTGACCGACACTTGGCATCCACCGTAATGGAACACCGTTAAGCTATCGGGTCCGGTTTTGGATCCGATAACCCGTTAACAGCCAGGACCAATGGGAAATTTCCACGTGTAAAATTCTGATTGGCCGGAGGGAACACCTGTCAGCTCGCCAGTGGGCCAGATGTCGCCCGTCCATTGGAGGAGACATGCCTATGATACGTCGACACGTGGCTGGCCCCAACAGAGGTCCATATAGGTTAAAAAGGCTGGCCCATTCAAAGGCTCATAGTACTTACTCAGGTACTAGTGGGCCAGCCCAATAACAGCCTTCTTAATAAAGGCCCATTTACGGCCCGAAGCCAGATCTGGCCCGTTAATTGTTCGGCGAATATTTGGGCCCAATTACAGCCTAGTGACTTTCGGCTGTTAGAGGCCTGATGTAGACATGGGCCCATTTCAGCCCGGTGTGACTTTCGGCCTGGGAATGGCCTGTGCTGCTCATGGGCCAAATATGGTCCGACGGAACATCGGGCCCACTAACGGCATGTGATAAAGGTGGCAACAGTTAAGCCCAACGTGACTTTGGGCCTGTTAAAGGCCTGTCGCATAATTCGGCCCGTTGATGCCTGTACTAAGCTTTCGGCCTCTTAAAGGCCCATGATATTAGTGGGCCAACTAAGGCCCGAGATATGTTTCGGCTTGGTAACAGCCCATGAGCTAACTGGGCCCAAAAAGGCTCGGTCTACATTTCAGCCTGCTGAAGGCCCGTCGATGACTAGTGAAAATTGAGGCCCAACATGCATTTCGACCTGCTAAAGCCCTATGGTTTCATCTGGGCCGTAACATGCCAGTATAATATTCAGCTTGTTAATGGCCCAACGCTATCCGGGCTAAACTAAGCGATGGGTCCACAAAAGGCCCAACTAAAATATGGGCCGGTGTAAGTTGTGGGCCTGGCGCAAAGTGTGAAGGCCCCAATCATTCGGGCCCAAGAAAGACGCAGGACGGCCCAATTGTGGCCCGCTAAAAACCAGGCTCGTTAGAGTCGAATGTTTCGTCCCGGTCGACTACGTCTGATTTTTTTTCAGATAGCGAATGATGGCAGTAACTAGTAGGAATTAAGAACAAACCTACTCTATACAATAAAGAAAATACGGCATAGTAACTAAGAATAAACCTACACTATACAATAAAGGATTTAAGGTATTACATCAACTGGGCATCGAAGTTCGCCACCAGTGACCATAAAGCGCAACGAAGAAGCAGATTACAAAAACTGGGCACCATTGCAGCATAACAAAATAATACTGAAGCGAGACCACTTCCAAGATAGTTCAAGAAAGGTTAGCCTTGCGGGGGAACTACTGCGCAAGCTGCTGAGCAAGGCTGTGAGATCGGCCTAGCATGTCGTTCATAGCTTCCAGGTGTAGATATTTAGCGATGAGGTTCTCATTGGTGTTCTTTGCAATCTTTCTTAGAGATGGGACTTCAAGTCGAAGTTGAGTTGCAGAATGCCTTTCTGCTAGAACTTGGGACTACAGAAGTCGAACTGATTCAGACACTGAATTTTGTGAGCTTGTCTAACTGCTAGTCTCAAGTAACTTGAACACTGTATCAAGACAAGACTTTGGGGTTGTACCACTATCTTCAAGATGTTTTGCCTTCTTTGTTGCAATATATGTTGGGTTTGTCTTGCAGCCTTCGGCAGACTTGTGCATGCCATCAGACATATCACCCTGAAACAAAGCAGAGAGATGACAGGTTTTGCACGTGTATAAACAAAGATGATAACTGTGCTGTCAATTCCATCCAATTTCAAATTAGAAAATAAAGAGTAAGTTCAAAATATCAATAGCATAATTTGGCATCGTTCATAATGCGGGGAGCTTCACCACACTACCGGATTACCATGTCAACATAACAAGCATATATGAAGGGCAAAGAAAATCATTGTATCTATTTTGGTTAATGTGCATGGCATGTTGTTCATATCATCAGCCACATCAGTAAGATAAAACAGGAGATGACAAGGTGCAAACGTGGGCTGCTTCACCACACACTCGATTATAGATCCACAAAAACAAGCATACATATAGGGAGTATTGAGTAATGTGCATGGTATGAATAAGGAATTTGGTTTTACAAGTAAAACTTACAACTTATGATTCTTGCGAACATGCATTTTGGAAGAACAACAAACTAAACAGCAGTAAACGATAGGGAGTATGAGAAAATTAAACAATAGTTGAGGATAAAGGCTTTAGAAGGACTGACTTACATTAACAGTTAACACCGGATTTATAATGCCCTTTTCCATGTCAAGGGAAGGATTACTCAAGAATTTCAGCACAAAATCTTCTTCATAAGCATTGCATGTACTCTACATTTTGTAGAGAGTAATCATAGATATGATAATACTGGAAGGGTTAGAGGATAATGAAGATAAGATGCAGATTGATGCTACATAATGAACTACCAATCCCTGGAAGCACAAGTGTTACAGGACAAAATGTACTGACAAGAGCAATGGGCTACACTTATGCACTGGCATTGTCTGTGTATTCTACTTGTTGCTAAGATTAAATATAGATCTGATGTTTTACAGTAAATGGTGGACGAGGGAGATAAGATGCAGAATGCTACACAATGAACCAATCCCTCTTCCCATAATACAAGAGTGTTTTGAACACTGGTGTACTGTACAAAACGTTCTTATATTATGGGACGGAGGGAGTAGCTGTTAATGTAAGTACAGTGGTAGACGATGTTCAATCCTTACAAGAGGACTGCAGAGCTAAACCTCTTCAAAAGCATTGGGTTGATTCTAAATTTATGAAAGAGTCCATACGATCTTATAATGTCCACCAAATGGACGATAACGAGGCTAACATGTGCAGTGATGCTACATAATCAAATAGCTATGAAAGTAAGTATGGTCATACAGGGCAAGAGGTACTCACAAGAGCAATGCAGTGTGCAGTATAGTTGCGAGATTCTGTGGTCCCTTGAGAATGAATGTTCTTATGCTAACAGTTTTCGTACAAGTGAGACGTTAAGGCAAATGCAGAAATGTAGTGCAAATTGTGATGTGATATCATCGACAGTACCTTACGCTGCAGCCGAGACCAATGTGTAACAAGATTATTCCACTCATCATCGGATAAATGTAGCACCGGAGACTTTACAGAAATTTTGTTTAGAGGCTTGCCACTGAAGTGTGCTTGCCTCAGGTAGGAATGATACTTCATCAATGAGTGCTTTAAAAGCGCAACCAACCCTTGCTCGTCTTCACAATCCAATTTGCTCCTCGCATGTTTAAAAAAATGAAATCTTGTGTCTTCTGTCAGCAGAAACATATGCAGTAATGACCATGAATAACATTAGTACATTACTTACGCGTAAGTTGCAGAGGAAGACTGGAAATTGTTCTGTGTCTACGGTATAATCTTTCCATGAAGGAAAGATGCGCACAAAGTTCCTGACAACAATATAAGGTTCATCTTCTAAACTGGGAAGAAATGGAACAGGGGTCCTATTTGCTGCAATTGGGGCTCTCTCTGGTTCGAAAAGGGATTTGGCAACTGGATTTGGTGTACTCTTTGCTGGAATGGGGGTTTTGCGTCGTAGAGCTGGTGCTATGTCAACTGGCATAATCATACTGTTTGCTACAGCTGGGTTCTGCTGAGTTGGGGCATCAGAAATGACCAGTGTAGTAGGGCTAAAGTCTGCTAGAGTTGGGGCATTTTGTGGGTCAGGTGATATTTCAACTACACCTAATGGGCTATTTGATTTATCATGTGCCACTACCTTTTCCAAATACTTTGCTTGCGCTCCTCCATGATTAGCAATTGCCCTCTTCCTTTTGAATGTCTGATACACAAGAACAACATTTGAATGGATAAATATGGTATGATGACAGATGGAATATGTACTGAAAATGGATAGGCAGGGCGTATTCACATACACGATGTGTAAACTAAGCTAATGGTAGTTCAACAAAGTAGAAGCAATGCAAAGCATCAGTTGCAAGATATGTGCGACCAATGTAACCTTGGAAAGTTAGAGCAAGCACCTTGATGGCTGAATAAGATAGGGCATCTTCCTCTTACTCCTCCACTAGGGAGCTACATTGACTTAGGTCTGCCTCTAGCTCAGAATCACTGTTAGGATCATATTCTGAGCATGAATCTATAGGTGGAGAGCGTTTGCATTGCATTGCATCTAGACTTGATTTCAGTCCCTTAATGCCAAGTTTGATAGCCATGGCATTGTTTTGCTTTATTCTTTTCATGCGCGCAAGATCATAATCATTATGATGCTGTTCAGAATCCGAGATTCATGAAAACATAAAAAGTAGTCAGATTATCTATGGAATGCATTGTGGATTCAACTTGAAGAGTGTCTCCCTATAAACCCCTGCATATGCAAAGTTCACCCCCCAACCGTGCTGACCAGACCACACACAGAAATACAAACCCCTTATATCTCTATAACAGGTAGACACACATTTCAAAACTAAAGTAGGAACATTAGAATCATATGAAATTCATATTTGAACAAATAAACTAAGGAATTATGAGTGGCATAATGTTTAGCTTCAAGGGTGGAGTGTTGGTAGTGCGACACAAAGCAAGTAGGCAGATTGTATTCCATGTAAAAGATCGAAGCCTATGTAAAAGCTGGAAAGGACACTTTCTTTCTATACAATGCAGCGTTCGTTGCGCACACATGATGGAAGAGATCACATAGAGAAATACTATTCACTCATGTCTACGGTTCCAGTATTTAGAAACAGGGTGGTCCACCCTAAAAGAATATTGACAACAAATATGACAAGGCAAGCATAGATGTAGTGAATCAATCATTTACTTGTGAGCTTACTAGGGCAAGTATGCAGAATTGTAACTGCAGTAAGAGACCATCCAAAATCTGAATCAAGAAGTTTGTCTAGCACTTATTGTTTGCAACTAATCGATGTGAATAATTGGATATTATATCGAATGAGTAAGAAAGATAAGTAAAATTGTCAACAAACCTGGCTTGCAGTAGTAGTCTGGGTCAATGTCACTAGGACCAACAATCCAAAATGACTAGTGTCTGTTCTGAGGGCCGGAATTTTAAAAACCCTGTGAACTTTACAGGTACTAAAGATTACCGTAATACATCTGAACCATTAAGTGTGGATAGCACTGAGCACACAACAAACCCTAATGACAGTCCTGCCTAATGAGTAATGAATCAATTAGAAAATGGGTGAGGAGGAGTGGCTACTGAGTGTTGAGGATGTATCCCAGGATAAATCGGGTTGGCTTGGTGGGTGCTGCACGCCTTAGCCCTGAACGGACCGGGAATGTAAGCACGGCGGCGCGCCCGGGTAGCGGTGACGCTGTTGGGCGAGCGGCTCCTGACCTCCTGTTAGTCCGGCGTCTCCTCCTAGAGTCATGCCATCCGGGGACGGCAGGTCGCCGGCGAGGCAGGCGACTGGGGGCGAGTAGAGATCGGAAGAGCGCAGTAGAACAGAAGGGAATCAGGGCCTGGGACAACCCAAAATCCCAGGGTGGGCCGGCCCACCGTGGGCACCCTGTAGAGATACACACCCGAGCGGCGAACATGCATTTTCGAAACTAATTTAGGAACATTTAGCTGACTAATTAAACGACTCTATTTTAATATTATCGTATTTGTATTTGAACAACTAAGCTTGTTTAGCTTGATGGGTGGAGCAGTGCTATTATGACACGAAGCACGTATTCTGATCATATAGTGATCATAAAAGGGGGAAACTCTAAGCATATTTTTTTAGCAAAAGAGGGTTTCCCCTCCGATTTCTATTAAAGAAACCACCACGGAATTAACATGATCAATTAAACCCTAAGCATGATCAATTAAACCATATTATGACTGTGCCATGGAGGATTTGAAGCTGCAAACTACAGAAATGATATTTAGCATCCATTGTTTGCTTCGAACTAAGAACTAAATTCTAAGAGCTGAAAAGAAAGTAGAGTAACCAAGTTAAGATCTATTTTCTGGTTGAGATCAAAAAGTTGAGGAGATATGAAGTACCACCTCTCTTGCGGTGTCGTGTAGGCATCGGGGGTGCGATGGATGTCATTGGCATTGAAGCAGATCTACGATGGTAGACGGGTGCATTGGGGGATAAGTCCCGTTGTGGTGGAAGAGAAGGTCATGTGATCGGCCCCGACAAAGAGGATGACAACGCCGATGAAGCGAGAGGATGCGATGCAAGGCTATTGGTCCGTCGCCGTGGATGAGAAACGTCCATCTCTAACAGTGGACGATGCGGTCTTGGTAGGCGCTCCGGCATGGTGGAGGACGGTGGCGATGGATGTGGTGGAGGACGATGGTGATGGATGGGATGGAGAACAGTGGCGATGGATGGGGTGGCGGACGGGGGCTGCTGTGGGGATGGTGTTCTAGCACGGACGGAGGCTGGTGTGGGGATGGTGTTCTAGCACGGATGGTGTATGAATGGGAAAATGGAGGGAGAGGTACGGGGAACCATGTTTTTTGGGACGTGCCTGTCTAAAATATGGGAAAGTTACGAACTTAGCCCCTGTTTAAAATTTGGAAGTCTCGTCGGTTGGGGATAGGACGGTAATCTCGCATCTAGCCAATATTTGCCCAGAGCGATTTCGGGCCAGGAGAGGGTTGTTGGCGCCCATGTTGGCACCCACGGTGTATGAACGGGGCTGACAGGTAGGGCGGTTGTGTCACGTCTAAGTGAAGTTACAAACCTGCGCCTATTGAAAATATTTGCCTACATCGATTTCGGCCGAGTCGAGTTTGTTTTGCCGCCCACCGTGTATGAATGGGGAAATGGAGGGAGAAACAGAGGTCTTTCGAATGTGCTTGAATCAAATGTGTTTTGCCGCTCATGTTTGGCGCCCACTATGTCAGAATGGGCTCAGAGGCGGTCGTGTCACGTCTAATTGAAGTTACTAACCTACCCCTATTTAGAGCAGTGGAAATCGGGCCGATGGATTGTCTGTGTAATGGGTAGACAGTAATTTCCATCTCCCAAACACTTGGCTTCGGGAAGCCGACCTGGGAGTGGACATTTTGGAACACTTCATGTCCAGTTTAAGGTGAATTCGAATATTTGGAACACTTCATGTCCAACTCAAATGTCACACGCGGCATAATGTGTACTCCCATTTAGATATGTACACAAGCGATGTATCAAGATTCAAATACCGAGTGAATTAACCAAGAATGTATAGAACTAACAGACATATAAACACTTATAGAGTATATGGATCAATAATATCAACTAATATACATAAGCCAGGCCGCTGTACTTTTTTTTGCTACAACATCCATTTTTTAGCCAAGCTACTGCAGCATCTTGGCCCTTTCCGATGCGTTCCACTTATGGTCCATCTATACTACTATTATTGCTGAATGCACATTCAGCCCGATTGGCATTTTTGTAGGTCTGGCACAGCAATCGAAATGAAATGTCTCCGAGTCTTATCAATTAATACAGACTTGTGCTCAAATAAAATTACAAACAAAAAACAAAAAACAATTATTACATGATATCTAAAACAAATGGTTTGATTGATTACATGAACAAACAACACAAAGGTTATTCAATGATGGAAAGAACATTTCACCTATGATTTACCAAGTGGGAATTTAATTTCCTTTTTTCCTTTAGGACCTTAACAATGTGGTCAGTCTCAGCTTGCTTCGTTTTGAAATCCACCAAATATTTCATCGTTGTCTTGAGTACTGCTTGTGATTGTGATGTTTGCTTCCTCAACATGTCTACTTCATCTCTAAGTGTAGAAGCAGAATCTCTTTCTACCACTAGTTTAGCCTCTAGAGCATCAGCAGTTGGCAATTTAAAATGCATGATTGGGCATGTGCCACTGTTGTGGGATGATACAACGTCCATGGGGACCTCGCTCTTTGATCTTGGGCTAACATGTTTTGCCATTAAAGTTCCGATTGGATTTAGAAAAGTTGAAGTTAGCAAAATATCTCAACTGGGAGTCATAACAGCAAACCAGTTAAACAAACAAGGAATTAAAGAGTTTCAATTGGATGTTGAAAAGTAGTTATTAACAACATTGTAACATGATGTTGCAGCAGCAAAGCAGTTAAACAAACAAGTAGCTATTTAAGTTCAGGCAAACAGGTAATTCTTAACAGTAAGTATCAAACACATAGATAGGCGCAGTCTATCATAGGATTCACAGGCTGTGGCATTATGTAATCAGTAGCAAAATAAATTAAGCCAAGCAACGTAATTGAACAATTTTGCAATAAGTGGCTAACTAAAATTCCGAGAAGCAGGTAACTATACATACGATAGTTCTTTGTACATGCACATTGCAACTTCTTTTTCGCTTACAAGGTTATACGAAGGAGTCCATAGCATCAATTGCTTGGATACGCAGTCCCAATACTTCTTTCTTTTCACACTGCATTGGTAAGTCGAATGGTTAATCTGGTAAGATGGTGCATCCTTGATATGTTATATGAGGACATGTGGTCAGACTAGTTGTAGCCACACACATCATACTTGCTTTTACTGTATATTTCATGCGATTACTTTTGGCATATCGAGATCTAAGCAATCTACAATAGGATGAAAAGACTGGCATCCTTCACATTATTGGCGAACTCAGTTGATAGAAACAAGCAATTCAACCATTCCGTGGGTAAATCAGAAGTGGCACTGGAATATTTTTCACTACCCCAATCATACACGCAAAAAGGGGCGACGCCGCCATAGGGGCTGGTATGGGCGGCCGCCTCGGGTGGCTGGAAAGTGTGCACCTAGTTTAAGTTGAAAAGGCTGGCCCAGGCTAGTTTTGTTCATCCCAACGCACGAGCAGGCAATGTAAAAAATGAAGAAAAATGTTTCAATTTGGATGGGCCAATAACATAAGTGCAAGGCATGCCCTATAGCTGGCTCGCGGCCCAAGCGAGCGCCTCCCATATCGATCGACAGCAGGAAAAATCCCAATTCATTAGCTCCAGCCTCCAGTCTGGTTTGCTCCTAACCTAGCCGCCGCTGGATAGACCGACATAACACTTCCTCGCGCCCTCATTGGAGGGCGGTCGTCGGGCTTCAAGCAAACGGAAGGACAAGAAGATGAAGATCCAACCCTGGGTGTAGCCTGCGTGGGAGGCAGCGGCGGCAGCACGGGCATGGCATCGAGCTTGCGCAAACGGACAGTTCCCAGCTTGCAAGAGTAGCATGCGCAACGAGCAGGTACATCACATCCCTGATTATATCTAATTCAACTCTTCAATTTCTGGCCAATAGTTAAACCTGACGGTGTTGTAAAACTGCTTGTATGTAGGGAATCTATGACAAAATGAAATCAATTTCTACTTATTTTATAACTCCCCCAATCAATATAGAACTAACTGAATCTGATGTATCTAATCAAGTTTCCGGTGCAAACATACAAGCTCATGTTGTTCTTGTGCCTGAAGTGTCTAATGAACAGACTTCTAATGAAGGATTTGATGCAAACATTTTAAATGCTCCTGGTGATGAACATATAGTGTCTAATGAGGGATCTAATGCAAGCATTTTGCATGCTCATTGAAGGATTTAGTGTCTAATGATGATCTGCTATGTTGAGAGAGACATAGAGATTTGCAGGCATTGATGACAAGCAAATAATAGTGCATTTTCATAGCTTGAGGATACGTCGAGGCCATCTACCAGAAAGTCCATGTATCATGACAACATAGCATAAATACTTTTCTAATATGATGTTTGAAACTATTGGCATACTTGTGCAGGATAGATATATTGATGTGCAGTTTGCGCACTGGTTATAGGTGCAATTACACTTCGATAATTTCAGCCAGAGAACGAATAATTCAAGCAGGTACAGACCATGTTTGTAGTCCTTGTACACCATGTTGCATTTTGTGTTTTTTGGTGCTTGCATCATTTAGTGTTTATAATCTCTACTACTTTGGATCATTAGCTGGTTTTCAAAGTGCATGTAGCTTCACATTTCTCAAGTTATGTTAATTTCCGGAGTGCAAGTGCCTTTGTATTTTTCAAGTCAAATGTCCGCCACTGGTAACTTGAATTCGTGGATCCGCCACTGCACACAAATCATACACGAATGCCAGTACGAATTAAATGAAATGCAGGGACTTACGCTAGCTCGTTGTACAGGCTCACTGCAGCTCTGCTTGCGCTTGGGATGTTCCATGTACAAGTCCATGTTACCACTTGCTTGGATGTGCAGGCCTTGTGCTCCTTGCATCCCCCTCTGCAGACACGGCGAATGGTTGATCGAATAAGAGGAATTGACCTTGATGTTGTACCGGAGGACAGATACTTACAAGGTTATACGTGTGTGTAGGATGTGTACCAGATCCCGTAGCACCTTCATGCTTTGCTAAAAAATGGATTTGCTTGTTTCAGATGATATCTCCAGAAGAAATAAGACTTAAAGTCAGAGTTGCATTGGCGTGTAAGCTAAGGGAGCAGTGAAAGGATATCCAAACATCGTCGGAACAGTGCACAAGGGAGTGATGTGTGGATACCTAGTTCGGACTGGCATTTGGGCATGCTCACCTAGCTAGAGTGTGGGTCACTTCAGAGCCGTTGAGGGTGATGCGCTGGCGTTGGCTGGCCACACACAGATGCAGATCTTGAGTGGCAGCGGAGCGCTATGATGCGGTAGACAAGACCGTTGGTGAAGCCCCAACAGCCTCGGGGGGCGGAGGTGCGATGATGTGCTCGGTGAAGTAGCCCCGGTGAGGTAGGAGACGGCGTCGGTGAAGTGCACCTGATGTGGTGGAAGTCGGTGTCTGTGAGGTACGTCGGTTGCGGGGGCCGACATTGTCGGTGGACCATCCGGTGCGGTGGACGAGGGCATGGATGAGGTAGCTCTGGTGCGGTGGTGAAGCGCGACCGTCGTCTTCGTCGCCGTCGTCCGACAAAGAGGTGGGGAAAGAGATGAGACGACGGGAGATTCGAAATTTGCTTGGGTTGGCGGTGAATTAGGGATTTGAGCAATCTGGGCGCGGAAGGGGACGGTGGAAAAGGGAGATTTTGCAGGGCTGGAATTGGGGCCGCCAGATATTTCAATCTGAAACGTGGAAGCACGAACTTATTTTGTCGTCGTCCTTTTTGGGGGGGAGGGAGGGGGTGGGTGGGTGGGTGCTACGCGTCCGTCCGACACACGCGACCACCATGACACGACCCTGGTCTGCCTGGTGCACCTACATTTGAGAATGCAAACGAATCTTCTTTCATTTGCAAATGAATCCATATGCATTACCATGCGCGTGTTTTCCTTGCAATAATTAGTCATTCGAAACGAGATACTCCCTCCGTTCACTTTTGTAAGTCGTTCCAGACAACTTAAAACGAACTATTTTGCACATTGTCTGAAATGTCTTCAAGGTCTTATAAAAGTGAACAGAGGGAGTACTATAAATTAATTAATGAGGAAATATTTGAAAAAAAAATCGAAACGGTATCCACGGTATCCACGCTAACGTGGATTAGAGTGTGTGTCATCTAATTAGTTATTTGAATTAGAGTGTGTGTCACGTAGCGATCTCCAATTCTAAGGAGGATTTCGCATTTCACTGTATCCATGCTACTTTTTTAATACAAATTCATATGTATATGATGAACACCATGGTAGTGACAAAACTTTTGGATGTATTCAAACATATGACCTACAAAATAGCACAACAAATTGAGTCAATGTCAACTTTTCAAAACCTAGTATGGCACGAATTCAAAATAATTACCCATATGCATGGTCCTCGGTTCAAATCTCGGAATGTACACCGAATTGAAACATCGATATTAAGTCTCGTACTATCTACATTCAAATGTTGTTTTTAGCCCCCCCCCCCCTCCCCC
>NC_041389.1:408632580-408659439 GCF_002162155.2 Triticum dicoccoides | reverse complement strand
CACACGCTACATACTTCCTGTATCGGTCAATCTTCCTCTCCTAACCACCTTAGGAAGCTATCGGTTTCCAACACACGTTCATTATTTCTCTCCATGTTCCGATTTCTAACTCTCTCAACTACACAACCCCTATTTTTCCACTCTGTTACCAAATGTATTTACCTCACACACCCGCCATTGCACCCCATGCCGAGCATTCTCTCTCTCTCTCCCTCTCCCTCCCTTTCTCTCTCTCTCTCTATATATATATATATGTCTCGATGGACCTCGCTCTTTCTCGGACAAAAACGATATATCACCATGTTTGAGCCCAATTCGACCTATTCACATTGTATACTCTCTTACGCACATTGTCTATCTAGGTAACTCTCTCCAACCCGTCTCACTCTTTCGATCACACGACGACCATATGTGATTGATTGACCTTGCTTCCTCCCACGCACAAAATATATCTACACATATGTGACTGGATCATCTCTCAAGCTCTATCTTACAGCCCTCACTGTCGAATTTCGGGATCCGGCAACCCGTGAGAGGTTCGAACACTAGGGTGCGTGCAGAGAACTCAACCTGCCCAGCCTGCCTACTCGTGATCCTCCCTAGCCTAGCGCGTAGAGCTCACAGAGACACAAAGACACAGAGATGTATACTGGTTCGGGCCACCATTGTGGTGTAACACCCTAATCCAGTATGGTGTGGTGGATTTCCTCGAGCGGCTATGGATGAACTAGTACAAGGATGAACAAGCCTAAGGAGGTGAGGTGTTCAAGAGCTGGTGTGGTGTTCTACTTGCTCTTGTTCTAGTCCTCTTCTATGGTGGTGGCTAAGTCCTATATATAGTGGCCTTGGTCCTCTTCCCAAATATGAGCAGGAAGGGATTCCACAATGGCGGGATTTGAAAGGGGACAAGTAGTACAATCTATCCTGACAAAAGTAGTCTTCGCCTGTGAAGAGCCTGTGGTCGTGACACTACGGTGGGCTCGGTGATGACCTCCGTCCTGCCGTCCTGACGGTCTTGGTCTTGTTGCACTAGAACGGAAACCTTTGGCTGATTCCTCGGGACTCCGCGCCTGTGGCTTGCCTCCCTTGCACCAAAGAGGAAACCTGCGCCCTGCACCCGCCTGGTGCCCGCCTGGCCTTGGTCGTCATGGCTCACGTCAGCTGAGCCTCATGAGGTAGCTGCATAGAACTCTCCGCCCCTCAGGAGCCCTCCAGAGGAGGCCAACTCCTTCAGGGGTCTTGGTGTCGTCCCCCTCGCGAGGGTCTTGTGTTGATGTCGAAGCTGGGTCGTACCAAGCCGTCGATGAAGCCACATGGTGGGCCACAGGCAGGCAGGACTGGATACCCCCAAGTCCAGGACACCGACAGTAGCCCCCGGGCCCAAGGCGCACTCGTACTTGGCTTCCAGGGAAGCCAAAGGGCAAGTGCGGAGCGCCGCGGGCCCTAACAGCCTGTGGCCCTGAAGACACATGGCGGTTGATGGGATGTGGGTGTCTCCACTTACCCACGCCGCCTTGATATCCGGCAGACCCAACAGCCGCCTGTTGCCAGCGCAACTCGCCCTTCGAGGTGTGCCGTGCCTAGCTCTTGTTTCTTCCTCATCAATCGTGCCGCCGCATCTGTAGATCTGGTGTCGGCGCCTTGCTCTCTCTTGGTAATCGCCATGGCTCCCAAGCCAAGGAGGAATAAGGTGAAGCCCCGCGCACCGGCAGGTCCTCCGCCGGCCTGGGAGCCGGCCCTTGAGTAGTCGATGGTGATCAATAAGGAAGGGCTGGACAAGGTTTGCCATGCGCTCACCGCCAGCTCCAATGAGGGGGGCGGCGAGGGCTTCCCGCCCTGCGTCTTGGTGGACCAGAGAGATGAGCGCCACTGAAATTCCCATCCATCTTCATGCTCTTCTTGCTGGGTTGATTCCTCCCTTCTCCCCCTTCTTCAATGATGTGATGTCGCTTTACCAGATCCATCTGCTGCATCTGGATCCCTACTCCGTCATCCTCCTTGCCATCTTCGCCTTCCTCTGCAAGGCCATGGTGGGCATCACTCCCTCCGTGGCCTTGTCTCGGCATTTCTTCATGCTCCGGCTGGCGGACGCTCGCCAGTGCTCTAGGTGCGCGACCTTTGAAGTCATGGCCGCGACCGCTGGCTCGGGGATCGACTTCGAGCTCTCGCCCGTCGCGAAGGGATTCCGGAAGCAGAGGCTTCTGATGGAAGCCCGTGCATTCAGCCCCCTGCTCATGATTCCTGGGTCACCGGCTACTCCAAGCTCTGCCTGGTGCCATGTGAAGCTCGCCGACCGGCGTCTTGCTTTTTTATGGAAGAGGTTGGCGAGGCTCCAGGAACTGGAGGTGACGGCGCCAATGGTGGTGAAGGAATTTGTGAAGAAGCGCCTTGCTCCCCTCCAGCGCCACTCTCGACCAATGTGGGACTTCACCGGCGCCGGAGACCCGATGAGGCTGCAGAAGCCATCACTTGCTGCCGATACCTTGAGCATGGTGCTCAAGCTCCTGACTGGCTAGCCCGAGCCTGTTGACCTCCCGGGGGGTGGCTGCCTTCTTTATCTGTGCTCAAACAAGGAGGCCTTCATGGGGCAGATGCCCCTGTCTGATGAGTGGGAGTTGCTTCCCGAGGGAATTGAGGGTCCTCGTGAGAATCCAGTCTTCGTGGCTCCTCTCCTGATCGACCCTGCTGCGCACGCCCCAAATGTGGAGGCAGGGGGACGCGCGCCTCCGTCAGCTATCAAGAGCTCCTCCGGAGGCTCAGCCTCGTTAGAGGCTCAAGAGCCTCTGGCTTCTGGGGTTCTGGCAGGGGCTGCTACAGAGCCTGCGCAACACCAGGCTCCAGAGGCAGGGGCCTATGACGCCAGGGTCGGTGGCTCCAGAGCTGCCGCTGGCGACGAGGAGCCCACCGATGGCCTCGAAGCTGTGGGCCAGGAAGCCACACCAGGCGCCCCTGCCCTTGGGACTTCTACTCCAGATATTGCGCCGGACGCTCCCCCTCCCGAGGATCGCTCGTCGGGACCGGGTCGGCGCTGCATGTGCCTTGAGTCGCTCCTGAAGAGGAAGAGGTCCCCGTGCCACAATGATGGCACCCGTCGGCCGCTGAAGCCGAGGAGATATGTTGCTGCCGACGAGTAAGTACCTTCGCTCCTGATCTCCAAGTGCGCTGCGTTTTCTCATGGCTGGGGTTTTGCAGGATCTTCATGAAGAAAAAACATCGGGAGGCGGACACCCCCAAGGGCTCCAGCACGGCGCAGGCATGCAGCCCCTAGCACCCTGAGCCTGCGCAGGGTGTGAGTTCGGCTCTCTCCAGCTCGATGCCGCGAGGGTGCACCGGAACCGAGCCCCATGTTCTCTCCCTCCATGACTCTGTCCGCGAGGTGAAGGGTGCGCAGGTGATCCTCCCTCTTGTCCTTGCTGGCAGGGGGCGTCCTCCGGGCAGCCTTCGTCTTCAAGCTGCGTGTCACGCCCAAGATGCGACCCTATCCTAAAGGAACTCGAAGGTCCCACCAAGGATAGAAGCGCATCTTGAAGACACTTTTGCAAGGTGGATATCATTACATCAACATTACATAATAGATGGGGACGCATACATAAGGCATAAAATGCCACACGAATACAACATCATCTTACATAAGAGCATCACCCGACTACAGATGAAACACAAACAGAAACTCAAACGACATCCACCCTGCTAGCTCAGGCTGCCGACCTGGAACCTATCCCCTGATCGAAGAAGAAGCAGAAGAAGAACTCCAAAACAAGCAAACATCGCTCTCGCGTCATGATCATCGCAACCTGTACCTGCAACTGTTGTTGTAGTAATCTGTGAGCCACGAGGACTCAGCAATCCCGTTACCATGGTATCAAGACTAGCAAAGCTTAAAGGGAAAGGAAGGGGTAAAGTGGTGAGGTTGCAGCAGCGACTAAGCATATATGGTGGCTAACATACGCAAATAAGAGCGAGAAGAGAGCAAACGGAACGGTCATGAAGCTAGCAATGATCAAGAAGTGATCCTGAACTCCTACTTACGTCAAACATAACCCAGAACCATGTTCACTTCCGGGACTCCGCCGAAAAGAGACCATCACGGCTACACACGCGGTTGATGCATTTTAATTCGGATCTGGTGTCAAGTTATCTACAACCGGACATTAACAAATTCCCATCTGCCACATAACCGCGGGCACGGCTTTCGAAAGTTTATACCCTGCAGGGGTGTCCCAACTTAGCCCATGATAAGCTCTCGCGATCAACGAAGGATATTCCTTCTCCTAGGAACACCCGATTAGACTCGGAATCCCGGTTTACAAGACATTTCGACTATGGTAAAACAAGACTAGCAAAGCCGCCTGATGTGCTGACAAATCCCGATAGGAGCTGCACATATCTCGTTCTCAGGGCAACATCGGATGAGACTAGCTACGAGTAAAACCAGACTTCGAGTTTCCCCGAGGTGGCCCCGCAGGCAGCTCGGTTCGGACCAACACTCGAAGGAGCACTGGCCCGGGGGGGCTAAAATAAAGATGACCCTTGGGCTCCGGAAACCCAAGGGAAAAAGGGCTAGGTGAGGCAAATGGTAAAACAAGGTTGGGCCTTGCTAGAGGAGTTTTATTCAAAGCGAACTGTCAAGGGGGTCCCATAAATCACCCAACCGCGTAAGGAATGCAAAATCCAGGAACATAACACTGCTATGACAGAAACTAGGGCGGCAAGAGTGGAACAAAACACCAGACATAAGGCTGAGTCTTCCACCCTTTACCAAGTATATAGATGCATTAATAATATAAGAGATATTGTGATATCCCAACATAATCCTATCCATCATGGGGCAATCTTCAACTTCACCTACAACTAACAACGCTATAAGAGGGGCTGAGCAAAGCGGTAACATAGCCAAGCAATGGTTTGCTAGGAAGGGTGCAAAAGGTTAGAGGTTGACATGGCAATTTGGGAGGCTTGATAAACAGGTGATAGGTAGCGCAGCAAAGCGACAGAACGAAGCAACTAGCATAGCAATGATAGTAATGAGATCCAAGGTGACGGTCATCTTGCCTGAAATCCCACTAGGAAGAAGAACGAGTCCATGAAGGAGATGAAGCCACGAAGACGAACCAAGCGTAGAGGAACGAATCCTCGCGATCGCAATGAAACGGGAACTATCGAGAAGAAGCACACAACATGGTAAACACACCACACATATACAAGGCATGATGCACAACAAGCATGATGCATGACAAAGCTACATGAGGCTACTAATGGCAAGAGATGATGCAATCAAGAGCAACACATCAAGGCAAGTTTAAATGAGGCCGGGAACAACATATAACAATTCCGGTAAGTCCTCATATGCAAATTTTGAAATTGTTCCAGATCTGAATAAACCTTATGTTCAAGTCGTTAAACAGTAAATTAAGGTGCACCAGGATGATCTACACGAGATTCTAGTCAAGTTACATATAAAGTTCATTTAGTTCGGAGCTACGGCCTAGAAGATATGAGCAAAACAAGGCAAACATGGCATTGATGCTAAATGCTTCCAAACATCAAGCAAACACCTCAAAACAAGGATGCAACATGATAATATGAAACTACATGCAAAATCAAGCAATTTTCATATAGAGCACACTCAAAACGGAGCAACGGTACAACACACACACATGAAACAAGGTTAAAGGGCATGCTGTCCAAAACAGCAACTAGGCATATTGCAAGCATCAAAACAACATGCTACAGCACCTCAACATAAGAACAAAAGGCATGGGCATGATGTACAGGTAAATCATAACAAAACATGAACACTGAGCTATCTCCAGAAAACACTAGAACATGCTCAAAAAGACATGGCAAGATTGCAAATAATAACAGTTTCAGGCTTTGCAGAAATAACATCAGGTTGCAATGTTTAGAGCTATCAAACCACATGTTACATGAACTTATCATAGAAACTTAAGGCACATCATGATACTACGAAATGCATAGAACAAAAGTCATTTACTCACCATGAGCCAAAAAGGATCAAAAGATATGATGGCACCCATGTAAACATGGCAAGTTATATGACAGATTCATACATGGCAGGAACAACAATAAGTAGGAATGTTGGTGAGCTTGTACCACTCACCACAGAGCAATAAATGGCATGACAATGTGACAAAAAGTAAGAATACATGTTTATGAAGCTAAGCATGTCAATAGAAAGTTCATATGGTGCATGGATCACTAGCAAAGCACATGGCAAAACTGAACTTAATGTTAACAAGCTGACAGCAACATTATTTAGCAAGTTTGGAGCAATATTACAACAAGCTACAACAGGCTATAAATGCAACCAGGGGCATGGATGGATATAGAATGACATGTATGACAAAACATCCTTAGTGAGCATCTCCAGATTATGCATAAAATGACTTGTAGCAGCAGGTTTACATAGCATCACGAAATAACAGATTCAGCCTAGCAAAACAGCAACAACAAGTACCCTACTTAACAAGCTTGATGCACTCACTAAAAGACTCAAAAAAAATACATGGATTGCACCTCTGTAAAGATGGCATGATGTAGTTCAAAACACATGTAGAGCTCATGCTCATAGGATGCACACATCAAATGCAACAAAAATGACAAATCACCAAGTTATAACAGTTTCAGCAGATTAACATCATATAGCACTCTTGCAACGAAGATTCGGGCATCCAGATGAACTCAAACAAACATGTCACAATGGAATGAAATGTAGAGCATATCACGACGAACATTTTGATATAACATATGTATGAAACGGAGCTACGGATGAGGAGTTATGGCATGATGAACAGACGCACAAAATATGCAAAATTTACAGGACTTAGCCGTTTTTCCGAAAAAACAGGATGAGCGTGGCACACTAAATTACACTCACGGCCGGGAATAGGCGGGCTGCGCACTGCTCACCTAGCGGGCCTAGCCCAGGTCAGAGGAGGAGCGGGCCGGGGAGGCTGTCGGGCCTACGGGGCCGGGGGAGGAGGCCCACCCGGGCGGCGGCACTGGAGGCGCGTCGTCCCCCTCCCGATCCCGCCTGGATCGGGGAAGGAGAGACGGCAGATACCGACCCACGGCGGGGCGGCGGCCTGTGGGCGAGGGAGGGCTGAAGGAGGACGGGGAGGAGGCCGGGCGCAGCGGCGGCGAGCTCCGGGGCGGCGGGGCCTGCAGGAGAGAGAGAGAGGCATGGGAAGGAGAGAGGGAGAGAGATCACGGCGGCGGGGCTCACCCGTGGCGGCAGGGACAAGGTGGAGGCGGCGGGGGCTCGCCTGACGGCAAGGGAGCGAGGGCGGCACCGGCTGGCGAGCAGGAGGCGGCGGCACTTAGCGCGGGGAGGCGGAGATGGCGGCGGCGAATCCCGCTGGATCCGGCAGCGGGCGACTCGGGCCTCGGGGGCCCGCTGCGGGCAACGGTGGGCCGGCGGCGCGGGGCGGCAACGCCGGCCACGTGGTGCTGCGCGGTTGGCCGGGCGGCGGCGGTGACTTTTCCGGCTCGGGCCGGACGTGTCCGGCGGTGTGGATGAGAAAAATGCTAGGGTTTGGGGGGTTCATCCGCGAAAATGGACGGGGGGGACGTTTTTATAACTAGAGGGAGCTAGGAGAGTCCAAATGGAGCACGGTTTTCGCCCACACAATCGTGATCGAACAACCGAGAGCTTGGAGGGGGTTTGGATGGGCTCAAGGGCTGTGGTGAAGAGGGGCTGGGCTGCAAAGATAGAGGGGTTTCGGGCTACGCGGTAAACCGTTGGAGTATCAAATGACCTCCAAATGGCACGAAACTTGACAGGCGGTATACCGGTGCTATACCAAGGCCACTTGGCAAACCTCGGGCGATTCCGGGAATGTTTAACACCCGCTCACAATAGGAGACAAAAGGGGGGACCCCGGAGGACATAGGAGTGCCGGATTGCAAAATGGACAACGGGGAAAATACTCGGATGCAAGAAACGAACACATATGCAAAATGAAATGCACATGATGACATGATAAAATGCAACACGCAAGCAAATGACAAGGCAACAACGATGAATAACTGGAAGACACCTGGCGCATCGGATCCTGGTCGTTACAACACTCCTCCACTAACAAGAGATCTCGTCCCGAGATCTCAGGACCGAGACGGAAGGGAAAAGGGATGAGGTGAAACAAGAACTCAAGAGAAGAAGCAAAGAATCGAGAGCACTCGAGAAGAAGAGAGGAACGACGAGAATGACGGGAATCGAAAGCTCACAGAATCAGATAGACTATGAAACCACTCCGGTTAAAATGAGATAAGAAACGAATAAGACTGAAAGGATTTAGGCAGCACTCCGGTTAAAACATGGAGGAATAGAACATGAACTTGAGAGGATGGAATGAAACTTGATGAGATGAACACGCAAAGCCTCCAGGAGAATTGAAATAGTCGGATAAGATCCTGGGAAAAGACCTATGGGTTAGGGCCCACAAAAAGAAAACACCGTTGGAGAGGATATTGAACAGATAGATGATGCACCGGAACAATTGAGATATTTGCATGAGGTGAAAACCTCGAATTAATTGGAACACGGACGAATCTCCTGAGATGTCTTCCAAACTCCGGAATGATTGAATGGCGAGAAGCAAACGAGAAAACTTGATCATTCGAAAAACTTGAATTGAGTCCACCGGAGAAGAAAAGGAGCTGAAGAATGTCCACCGAGACGAGAATTCACCGATTGAAATGATTGAGGGAAGACTGAAGAACCTCCGTACGAATGAAAATTGATGCTCGAAAGAGACTCAGGCTCCGGGAAGAAGAGGGTGGGAGGGCGGGAAAACAAAGGCAACTTCGAAGGGGAAACGACGAATATCTTGAAGAGAAAACACCGGTTGAAAGAATGCAAAGACTTCGCACGAGTAGGATGGATATTCGATTACAGACTCGGACTCTCAGACGAAAAGGGTGGGTGTGTGGGAAAAGAAAACAACTAAGGGTTGAACTTGACAAAGATGAAGAGGCTCGAGTCAACTTGACGAGAAATGCACTGGATCAAAAGAGGTGAGAACCAACGATCGGAAAACCAACTGCGTGATCCTAAAGAAAAATTTGAAGGGGAAGAGTAGTAATTCAAAACACCTACATCAAGATTCCTTACCAGAGCGATGAAGGGGCAGAGGAGTAAAAAGAATTCCTACTCTCTGATATAACTAGACTCTAAAACAGTTTTCTACTAGACTCTACATCGGCCAAACTACACGATCAACCAAGGGGGCTCCTAGGGTCGGTCGAGGCTCTGATACCAACTTGTCATGCCCAAGATGCGACCCTATCCTAAAGGAACTCGAAGGTCCCACCAAGGATAGAAGGGCATCTTGAAGACGCTTTTGCAAGGTGGATATCATTACATCAACATTACATAATAGATGGGGATACATACATAAGGCCTACAATGCCACACGAATACAACATCATCTTACATAAGAGCATCACCCGACTACGGATGAAACACAAACAGAAACTCAAACGACATCCACCCTGCTAGCCCAGGCTGCCGACCTGGAACCTATCCCCTGATCGAAGAAGAAGCAGAAGAAGAACTCCAAAACAAGCAAACATCGCTCTCGCGTCATGATCATCGCAACCTGTACCTACAACTGTTGTTGTAATAATCTGTGAGCCACAAGGACTCAGCAATCCCATTACCATGGGTATCAAGACTAGCAAAGCTTAAAAAGAAAAGAAGGGGTAAAGTGGTGAGGTTGCAGCAGCGACTAAGCATATATGGTGGCTAACACACGCAAATAAGAGCGAGAAGAGAGCAAACGGAATGGTCGTGAAGCTAGCAATGATCAAGAAGTGATCATGAACTCCTAGTTACGTCAAACATAACCCAGAACTGTGTTCACTTCCCGGACTCCACCGAAAAGAGACCATCACGGCTACACACGCGGTTAATGCATTGTAATTCGGATCTGGTGTCAAGTTATCTACAATCGGACATTAACAAATTCCCATCTGCCACATAACCACGGGCACGGCTTTCGAAAGTTTATACCTTGTAGAGGTGTCCCAACTTAGCCCATGATAAGCTCTCGCGATCAACGAAGGATATTCCTTCTCCCAGGAAGACCCGATCAGACTCGGAATCCCGGTTTACAAGACATTTCGACAATGGTAAAACAAGACCAGCAAAGCCTCCCGTTGTGCCGACAAATCTCGATAGGAGCTGCACATATCTTGTTCTCAGGGCAACATCAGATGAGACTAGCTACGAGTAAAACCAGACTTCGAGTTTCCCCGAGGTGGCCCCGCAGGCAGCTCGGTTCAGACCAACACTCGAAGGAGCACTGGCCCGGGGGGTAAAATAAAGATGACCCTCGGGCTCCGGAAACCCAAGGGAAAAAGGGCTAGGTGAGGCAAATGGTAAAACCAAGGATGGGCCTTGCTGGAGGAGTTTTATTCAAAGCGAACTGTCAAGGGTGTCCCATAAATCACCCAACTGCGTAAGGTACGCAAAATACGGGAACATAACACCGGTATGACGGAAACTAGGGCGGCAAGAGTGGAACAAAACACCAGGCAGAAGGCTGAGTTTTCCACCCTTTACCAAGTATATAGATGCATTAATAATATAAGAGATATTGTGATATCCCAACATAATCCTGTCCATCATGGGGCAATCTTCAACTTCACCTACAACTAACAATGCTATAAGAGGGGCTGAGAAAAGCGGTAACATAGCCAAGCAATGGTTTGCTAGGAAGGGTGCAAAAGGTTAGAGGTTGACATGGCAATTTGGGAGGCTTGATAAACAGGTGATAGGTAGCGCAGCAAAGCGATAGAATGAAGCAACTAGCATAGCAATGATAGTAATGAGATCCAAGGTGACGGTCATCTTGCCTGAAATCCCGCTAAGAAGAAGAACGAGTCCATGAAGGAGATGAAGCCACGAAGACAAACCAAGCGTAGAAGAACGAATCCTCACGATCGCAACGAAATGGGAACTATCGAGAAGAAGCACACAACATGGTAAACACGCCACACATATACAAGGCATGATGCATGACAAAGCTACATGAGGCTACTCATGGCAAGAGATGATGCAAACAAGAGCAACACATCAAGGCAAGTTTAAATGACGCCGGGAACAACATATAACAATTCCGGTAAGTCCTCATATGCAAATTTCGAAATTGGTCCAGATCTGAATAAACCTTATGTTCAAGTTGTTAAACAGCAAATTAAGATGCACCAAGATGATCTACACGAGATTCTAGTCAAGTTACATATAAAGTTCATTTAGTTCGGAGCTACGGCCTAGAAGATATGAGCAAAACAAGGCAAACATGGCATTGGTGCTAAATGCTTCCAAACATCAAGCAAACACCTCAAAACAAGGATGCAACATGATAATATGAAACTACATGCAAAATCAAGCAAGTTTCATATAGAGCACACTCAAAACGGAGCAACGATACAACACACACACATGAAACAAGGTTAAAGGGCATGCTGTCCAAAACAGCAACTAGGCATATTGCAAGCATCAAAACAACATGCTACAGCACCTCAACATAAGAACAAAAGGCATGGGCATGATGTACAGGTAAATCATAACAAAACATGAACACTGAGCTATCTCCAGAAAACACTAGAACATGCTCAAAAAGACATGGCAAGATTGCAAATAATAACAGTTTCAGGCTTTGCAGAAATAACATCAGGTTGCAATGTTTAGAGCTATCAAACAACATGTTACAGGAACTTATCATAGAAACTTAAGGCACGGCATGATACTACTAAATGCATAGAACAAAAGTCCTTTACTGACCATGAGCCAAAAAGGATCAGAAGATATGATGGCACCCATGTAAACATGGCAAGTTATATGACAGATTCATACATGGCAGGAACAACAATAAGTAGGATTGTTGGTGAGCTTGTACCACTCACCACAGAGCAATACATGGCATGACAATGTGACAAAAAGTAAGAATACATGTTTATTAAGCTAAGCATGTCAAAAGAAAGTTCATATGGTGCATGGATCACTAGCAAAGCGCATGGCAAAACTGAACTTAATGTTAACAGGCTGACAGCAACATTATTTAGCAAGTTTAGAGCAATATTACAACAAGCTACAGCAGGCTATAAATGCAACCAGGGGCATGGATGGATAGAGCATGACATGTGTGACAAAACATCCTTAGTGAGCATCTTTAGACTATGCATAAAATGACTTGTAGCAGCAGGTTTACATAGCATCACGAAATAACAGATTCAGCCTAGCAAAACAGCAACAGCAAGTACCCTACTTAACAAGCTTGATTCACTCACTACAAGACTCACAAAAACACATGTATTGCACCTCTGTAAAGATGGCATGATGTAGTTCAAAACACATGTAGAGCTCATGCTCATAGGATGCACACATCAAATGCAACAAAAATCACAAATCACCAAGTTATAACAGTTTCAGCAGATTACATCATATAGCACTCTTGCAACGAAGATTCAGGCATCCAGATGAACTCAGACAAACATGGCACAATGGAATGAAATATAGAGCATATCACGACGAACATTTTGATATAACATATGCATGAAATGGAGCTACGGATGAGGAGTTATGGCATGATGACCAGAGGCACAAAATATGCAAAATTTACAGGACCTGGCCGTTTTTCCGGAAAAAACAGGATGAGCGTGGCACACTAAATTACGCTCACGGCCGGGAATAGGTGGGCTGCGCACTGCTCACCTAGCGGGCCTGGCCCAGGTCAGAGGAGGAGCGGGCCGGGGAGGCTGCCGGGCCTACGGGGCCGAGGGAGGAGGCCCACCCGGGCGGCGGCACTGGAGGCGTGTCGTCCTCCTCCAGATCCCGCCTGGATTGGGGAAGGAGAGACGGCGGCGATCGAGCCATGGCGGGGCGCCGGCCTGCGGGCGAGGAGGGCCGGAGGAGGACGGGGAGGAGGTCGGGCGCAGCGGCGGCGATCTCCGGGGCGGCGGGGCCTGCAGGAGAGAGAGAGGCAGGGGAAGGAGAGAGGGAGAGAGATCGCAGCGGCGGGGCTCACCCGTGGCGGTAGGGACGAGGCGGAGGCGGCGGGGGCTCGCCGGACGGCGAGGGCGCGAGGGCGGCGCCGGCGGGCGAGCAGGAGGCGGCGGCGCTTAGCGCGGGGAGGCGGAGATGGCGGCGGCGGATCCCGCGGGATCGTTCAGTGGGCGGCTCGGGCCTCGGGGGGCCGCTGCGGGCCGCGGCGGGCCGGCTGCACGGGCCACGTGGCGCTACGCGGTTGGCCGGGCGGCGGCGGCCACTTTGTCCGGCTCGGGCCGGACGTGTCCGGCGGCGCGGAGGGGAAAAATGCTAGGGTTTGGGGGAGTTCATCCGCGAAAATGGACGGGGAGGACGTTTTTATAACTAGAGGGAGCTAGGAGAGTCCAAATGGAGCACGGTTTTTACCCACGCGATCGTGATCGAACGATCGAGAGCATGGAGGGGGTTTGGATGGGCTCATGGGCTGTGGTGAAGAGGGGCTGGGCTGCAAAGAGAGAGGGGTTTCGGGCTACGCGATAAACCGTTGGAGTATCAAACGACCTCCAAATGGCACGAAACTTGACAGGCGGTCTACCGGTGCTATACCAAGGCCGCTTGGCAAACCTCGGGCCATTCCGAGAATGTTTAACACCCGCTCACAATAGGAGACAAAAGGGGGGACCCCAGAGGACATAGGAGTGCCGGATTGCAAAACGGACAACGGGGAAAATGCTCGGATGCAAGAAAGAAACACGTATGCAAAATGAAATCCACATGATGACATGATAAAATGCAACACGTAAGCAAATGAAAAGGCAACAACGACGAATAACTAGCAGACACCTGGCACATTGGATCCGGGGTGTTACACTGCGGGGCCCCACCAGCCAACCCCCAGTCGGCGACTGGCGGAGCCCCGAGCGCCCCCCGAGTGGCCTCCGGAGCCGGTGAAGATCTTGGCGACGAGCTCGCGCTTGCTCGCGGGCGCAGCATGGTGCGCTTCGGGTTCTTTGGTGAAGTGATGCGCGCGATGGTCCATCTTGGCGGGGAGCTCGCCAACATCGACACCAGGCTTGAAGCAGAGAACCGCCGCTTGGAGGGTGAATGGCAGCAGCTGAAGGTGGCCATTAACCTTGGGAAGCTTCAGCGAGACGAAGCTGGAGCGCGCGCAGAGGCCTCGCTCACGGCTTCTCGAGAATCTTGCGCTCGCGTCATGAAAGAGGCCGAGGCAGCCAACCGCCGTCACGAGGCGGTTGAGGAGCGGGAGCGAGATCTTCTGTCTTTGAGTGCTACCCTACTGCGCGAAATCGAGGAGCGTCGTGCCCTGCTGGCCTCCTCACTAGGTGAGGTGGCCCTTGCCGAGGCAGAGCTCCTGAGGTGCCATGAGGACTTGACGCTGGAGGCCGTGGATCATAGCTTGGCGCTGGAAAGGCTGGAGGTGAGGGAGCAACAGGCCTCCGTGGCTAAGGATGTTGTCGCCGCTCGAGAAGCTCGGGTCCATGTGGAGGTGGAGGAGAAGGTGGCGAAGGCACGTGCTGAGCTAGCCGCAGGGCACCGCCTGGACCTGGAGCTGCTTAAGGATGAGTTTGAGGGCCGAACCTCCATCCTGAAGACCGAGCTGCAGGAGGTGAAGCAGCGCGAGGGCGCTGCCTGGGAGGCCCTGGCTTCTTCCGAATCCGCCCTGGATTCTACTCGCGCTGAGATATCCTCTCTCCGGAAGCAGGCCGAGGACACGGCCTCCCTCCTAGAGAAGGCTTTGAGTGAAAAGTGTTGCGGCCTGACGCTGGAGCGCGAACATGGCCCCATGCTCGAGGGTCTGCGCGTGAGAGCCAACAATGCCTTGGGTGCCATTTGCGATGAGAGCGCTCCTCACCCGCACGAGAGCGACTATGCCAGCCATTTCCGCTTCTTCACTGATATCGTGACCCGCCTAGAGGACCAGGCCACAAAAGCCCGCCAGCTCATTGAGGAGAGGAGCCAGGGCCTCCTTGGGCGCGCGCTCTCGCGCATCTTTAGCAACCTCTTGAATCTTGACTCCCACTCTGACTTCAGTGCCATACTAGCCCCTGTGCCTACGGCCATCCAAGATAAGCTAGCCAAGTGGGTGGACGGTCATGTGGATGCTCTGGTGAAGGAGCTGACTCCTGAGGACGACATGGCCGTGCTCGCAGCCAAAGGAGCTGGCGTGGGTGGAGATGACGAGGAGGGTGGCAGCTTCAGCACAAGCAGTGTGGATGGGAGTGACGAAGAAGGCGCATCCAGCAAAGCATGTATTTCTTTTGTTTTAACTTGTATAACGAAAACTCAAGCATATCCTTGTGAGAGCATTTTGGAAAGGGGGTGCCCCTTATGATATATGAGATTTCTAAATGCTTTTGAAGTAGCACACGGAGAAGGCCCAGCAGGGCTGCGGGACGATGAACGTGATAGTTGTTTTTGACTTATCTTGGGTTTCGCATGTCCTGAGTGAGGCTTGGTGCCGCGGCAACGCCCCCTTCTCCTGAGGCGATCCTGCTGCTAGCTCGCGAGATCCTATGCCCCTCGAGGGGCCTGCTAGCCTGTCGTGGAGTGCCTCGTGAGGATCCAACTGCCAGATTGTGGCAAGGTGGGCGCGCGGAGCGACGCACCTTCGAGCCCCCGAAAGGAGCAATCAGCGCCAGCGCGTACACCATACCCAGCCCCCGCTCACGAGGCGCTAGAGGGCAGGGTAGCGGTCATGAGCTCCAAGAAAAGAATGCAAGAACTGAAGGCAAGAGAGCGACATGAGAAAAAGAAAACCCCCCCCCCCCATTTTATAAATGTACAAAAAACAAACTACTTCAAAAAGTCGGCAAGCAAGTACAAAAAGAGAGGCAAAAAGCAGGTGGCCGCGTCCGGCGCCTAACTGATCTTTAGTCTTCGATCTTCGGTCTTCTCACCAGCGCGGAGCTAAGTGCTTCCACTAGCTGGGCATAGTCATTGGGGAGAGTGTCGACGGCAAGCGCGGAGCATGGTGCTTCCACTAGGATGTGGGTGGGAGCCCCCGTGAGGCCTCAGGGCGGCACTCAGGAGACTCCGGGGCATGTACAGTGATACGTCTCCGTCGTATCTATAATTTTTGATTGTTCCATGCCAATATTCTTCAACTTTCATATACTTTTGGCAACTTTTTATATTATTTTTGGAACTAACATATTGATCCAGTGCCCAGTGCCAGTTCATGTCTGTTGCATGTTTTATGTTTCGCAGAAAACCCATATCAAATGGAATCCAAACGGGATAAAAACGGATGGAGAATTATTTTGGAATATTTTGGATTTTCCGGAGGAAGAATCAACGCGAAACGGTGTCTAGGGTGGCCACGAGACAGGGGGCGCCCCCCTGGGCGTGCCCTGGGCTCTCGTGGGCCACCCGTAAGGCGGTTGACGCTCTACTTTTGCCACAAGAAAGCTAATTTTATGAGAAAAATATGGGCGAAAGATTCACCCCATCGGAGTTACGGATCTCCAGATATAAAGGAAATGGTGAAGGGGCAGAAACAGGGAACGCAGAAACAGAGAGATAGATCCAATCTCAGAGGGGCTCTCGGCCCTCCCACTCCATGGGAGCCAAGGACTCGAGGGGAAACCCTTCTCCCATCTAGGGAGAAGGTCAAGGAAGAAGAAGAAGAAGGGGGGCTCTCTCCCCCTTGCTTCTGGTGGTGCCGGAACGCCGTCGGGGGCCATCATCATCACCGCGATCTTCACCAACACCACCGTCATCTTCACCAACATCTCCATCACCTTCCCCCCTCTATCTACAGCGGTCCACTCTCCCGCAACCCGCTGTACCCTCTACTTGAATATGGTGCTTTATGCTTCATATTATTATCCAATGATGTGTTGCCATCCTATGATGTCTGAGTAGATTTTCGTTGTCCTATTGGTGGTTCATGAATTGCTATGATTGATTTAATTTGCTTGTGGTTATGTTGCTGTCCTATTGTGCCCTCCGTGTCGCGCAAGCGTGAGGGATTGCCGTTGTAGGGTGTTGCAATACGTTCATGATTCTTTTATGGTGGGTTGCTTGAGTGACAGAAGCATAAACCTGAGTAAGGGGATTGTTGCGTACGGGATAAAGGGGACTTGATGTTTTAATGCTATGGTTGGGTTTTACCTTAATGAATCTTTAGTAGTTGCGGACGCTTGCTAGAGTTCCAATCATAAGTGCATATGATCCAAGAAGAGAAAGTATGTTAGCTTATGCCTCTCCCACATAAAACTTGTTGTCGGTCTAGTAACATAGTCAATTGCTTAGGGACAATTTCACAACTCCTACCACCACTTTTCCACACTCGCTATATTTACTTTATTGCTTCTTTATCTAAACAGCCCCTACTTTTTATTTACGTGTTGTTTATTATCTTGCAAACCTATCCTATCACACCTACAAAGTACTTCTAGTTTCATACTTGTTCTAGGTAAAGCGAACGTCAAGCGTGCGTACAGTCATATCAGTGGCCGATAGGACTTGAGAGAGTATTTGTTCTACCTTTATCTCCTCGTTGGGTTCGACACTCTTACTTATCGAAAGAGGCTACAGCTATCCCCTATACTTGCGGGTCATCAAGACCTTTTTCTGGCACCGTTGTCGGGGAGTCATAGCGTGGGGTAAATATTCTCGTGTGTGCTTGTTTGCTTTATCACTAGTAATTTTTATTTGTTGTTCTTAGTTGTTCTCTATCTTTAGTTATGGATATGGAACGCAAAATACCAAAAAAATTAGATGTACTTGCTACTCATGTAGATGGGGTAACTCCTAAAACCCCCGATTCTCATTATGTGAAAGATATTATGTACTACTTTGATAATCCAGAGAAAACCCCATTCAACTTTATAATGGAAGACACGTTGGATCAACGTGAATACTTTAGGGATTGTCGCTCGACACAAAAAGGGGAACTATTATGGGATCAATTTATTATGTTGCGTTGGTATGCCTGGAATCTCTGCTTGAGATATGATATTACTTGTTGCTCTAGGATGAAGGCTCCACACCTTCCCTTTTCATGCAAATTTAATGATAATGAAACCTTAGCTTCTTATGCTAATGGTATATATGATTACTATGATGTGGAACAAATAGAAGAATTTGTTGCTTTTAAGGTTGCTTATGAAATTGAAGCTTTGTTTGAAAAGTATGAAGCTTTTGATGGTGATGGTTATAGGCTTGAAAATCTTGCTATACTTAGATATTGCTATGAAAATTATGAATACAATTATTATATTAATGCTTTTATGAAGAAAGTCTCCCCTGTCCAAGAAGAGACTAATATTTTGCAGGAAGCTATGGATGAAGAAATGGATGAAGCTGTGAGCTCATTGGATGAAAAAGATGATGAGGAGAGCGAATAACAAAAGGAGGAAGAGCAGATTAGCTACCCGTGCCCACCTTCTAATGAGAGTAACTCTTCAACTCATACATTGTTTACTTCCCCTTCGTGCTTACCGAAGGATGATTGCTATGATCCCTTGAATTTGTTTGAAATATCCCTTTTTGATGATGCTTGCTGTGCTTGTGGCCAAGATGCCAATATGAATTATGCTTATGGAGATTAACTTGCTATAGTTTCTTATGTTAAACATGAATTTTTTTGCTATTGCACCCACGCATGACAGTCCTATTATCTTTTTGAATTCTCCCTACTACACTTTATCGGAGAAGTTTGTGCTTATTAAGAATTGTATTGTTGGGTTGCCTTTTACCATTGCACATGATTATTTTGATGAATACAATATGCATGTGCTTGCTGCTCCTACTTGCAATTATTATGTGATAGGAACTACATCTCCGCCTCTTTATGTTTCCAACACGTTAGAATTGCAAGAAACTGTTTATACTATGCATTGGCCTTTACTAGGTGTGCACGAATTGTTCTTTTATGACATTCCGATGCATAGGAAGAGAGTTAGACTTCGTTGTTGCATGATATATGTTAATTTGTGCTCATTACTAAATTACAGATCATTGTTAATTAAAATTGGCTTTGATATACCTTGGGATCCGGGTGGATCCATTACTTGAGCACTATATGCCTAGCTTAATGGCTTTAAAGGAAGCGCTGCCAGGGAGACAACCCGGAAGTTTTAGAGAGTCATTTATTTCTGTCGTTTGCTTTCATATAGTCTAAAAACAAAAAAATAAAGAGGGGAACCTAAAAACTTTTCAAAAAGGAAAGTGAAAGTGAGAAAGACAAGCATTGTTGAAGTGGGAGCTAGCCTTGAACTTTGTTCATGCTCACGGAAACTTTGTGAATATTGATTACAGAAACTTTTCATCAAAAATAATTATCCCCTTGTACAATTCCATTGTATTATAAAAATAATGTGCCAAGGTTTGCCTTTAGGATGTTTATAATGCTTGTTGGTTTGTACGGTGCAGGACAGAAACTTTGGCTGTAGTGCGCGATTTTACATTTTTATCTGGAATGTCAATTGGTTCTGATTCCTTTTGCACTGTCTTTACGTGCAACTTGTTTATTTTTCCTAATTTTCGTAGAATTGTTGGGGTAACAGAAGTATGGTGGATGTTCATATTACTACAGACTGTTCTGTTTTTGACAGATGCTGTTTTTGATGCATAGTTTGCTTGTTTTGATGAATCTATCAATTTATATCAGTGGATTAAGCCATGAAAAATTTATGTTACAGTAGACACAATGCAAAAACAAAATATGAATTGGTTTGCTACAGTACTTAGAGTGGTGATTTGCTTTATTATACTAACGGATTTTACCGAGTTTTCTGTTGAAGTTTTGTGTGGATGAAGTGTCTAATCGAGGAGGTCTCGATATGAGGAAAAGGAAGAGAGGCAAGAGCTCAAGCTTGGATATTCCCAAGGCACCCCAAGTAAATATTCAAGGAGACTCAAGCGTCTAAGCTTGGGGATGTGTAAGTGCACCTAGTGCCCCTTAGTGATTTTGGTGTATTGAAGACTTATAGGTTAAGGGACTAATGTGTTTGTGAGTGTACACATGTCTATAAGTCTATGAGGAGTTTGATATTTACAGAGAAAGTCGACCCCTAAAAATGAATATCTTTGACTGAAGATTTTGGTATTCCTGAAGACTTTCATGAAGACTTTGAAAGTGAAGAAATTGGTGTATCCGTGAAGACTTGATATTCATGCGAGGAATATGAAGCTTGAAGACTTTCGTTTTCATAGTTTTGTTTTTCTCTTTCTTGAGTCATAGGAAACACCATACTGTTAAAGGGCGTCGAGGAAATACTAAGGAAAAATTTCCATGTGATGCTCAACTCAAAATCCTAAACCTACCAAACCCTTCGGGTGAAGCCTTTGGAAATCTCATACAGTTCAGTCAATTTCTTCAGTGACAGAGACGAAGTTCTTCTGGTCGCTGAGGAATTTGTTCTGACTAAGGAGTTAGGAATTCTCCAGTGCGGATTGCCTACACAGTGAGGAACATGATAGCCCTGAGGAATTTGATAGTCAAATTTCCGACCGTTGCTGTGCTGCGCGCCAGCTGTCCCAAAATATCTTATCCACCTAACGGTCATATCAGACAAGGGCATTTATGTCTTATCATGTCGGGCTGCTCCCTAGGATATAAATATCCACCCCCTACAACCACTAGTTGGTTGGCTGCTCCGAGAGAAACTGACACTTGCCATTTGAGAGCAACCCATCCTCCGAGGACTTTGAGCGAAAATCATCGAGTGAGGAAAAACTCAAACCCAAACACCTACAAACCCCAAAGTGATTGAGCATCACTGAAGAGATTGATCCTGCGTGGATCCAACGCTTGTTACCTTTGAAGACTGTGCTTCTTCCAGACGGTTAGGCGTCATGGTCTAGAGTATCCAAGAGGAATTGTGGATCACCGAGTGACCGAGTCTGTGAAGGTTTGGAAGTCGCCTGAAGACTTACCACGAGTGATTGGACGAGGTCTGCGTGACCTTAGTTCAAGGAGAATACGGTGAGGACTTGGTGTCCTAAGTTGTGTGCTCAGCGACTGGGTGTCCGGGACTGTGTGTCCTCGAGTTTAAATACTCAGCCGCTCCAACCAGACGTACAACTGAGACAGCAGTTGGAACTGGTCTACCAAATCATTGTCTTCACCAACCTTACTGGTTCTATTTCCTCAACTCTTTCATTTCCTCATTACTGTGTTGAGTGGTTGTTCATATCTGTGTTTGAAGACTTTGACTGAAGACTTTCTCAATTTCCTCAGTTCAATTTCTTCAGTCTGTTTGTCTTCATCTTGTGTTATCCTGTGTTTACGCTTCCTGTACTCTGTGTTTGTCTTCATTTCATCATGATGACTATGTCTGTATCCTGTTATGCTTACTTCTGAGTACTTATTCCGTTGCTAGTAGTTCTTCACTAAGGAATTTCCTCACCGGCAAATTTCTCAAGTGAAGAATTCATAAAAATCACCTATTCACCCCCCCTCTAGTCGATATAACGCACTTTCAATTGGTATCAGAGCAAGGTACTCCCTTGTTCTGTGTGATTTTGGTTTAACCACCTGGAGTTCTAGTTATGTCGACTGCAGGTATGATCAAGGTCTCCGCTGGGTGTCCTACCTTCGATGGCACGGACTACCCCTACTAGAAGAATAAGATGCGAATGCATCTTGAAGCAATTGACAATGATCTCTGGTACGTCGTGGAAAATGGTGTTCCCTCAGTCACACCTTCTCTGAATGTTGCTGATGTGAAGAGATTCAAGCAACTCGATTCTCAAGCGAAGAATATCATATGTGGCCATCTAAGCAAAGGATAGTATGGAAGAGTGAGTGCTTTGGAAACTGCTAAGCTTATCTGGGATAGGCTCTCCAAAGTAAACGAAGGAGTCTCAACTCAACGTGACTCTCGTGTTGATGTTCTTCGCAATCTCTTCAACCGCTTCAAAAGACTCGACAATGAAAATGTTCAGCAAACCTTCGATCGCCTCACTTATATCTCAAATGAGCTTCAAGCGCTTGGCGCCACTGACATCACCGGCCATGAGGTGGTGAAGAAATTGCTGAGATCGCTAGATTCCTCATTTGATACTCTGGCACTAATGATTCAAGAGCGAGCTGATTACAAGTCACTAGATCCCGCTGATATCCTCGAGAGGCTAAATACTCATGAGTTCCAGCTTGCTGAAAAGAGAGATCTCTATGGTTCAAGATATGGCAAACCACGTGCCCTGAAGGCCAAGGTTGTGTCTGAATCTGAATGTGAAGACTCTGGTACTAGCCTTGGTGATCCTGAAGAATTGAGCCAAGAGCTTGCACAGCTCGTCAAGAAGTTCCAGAAGTTCTCAAGACGTGGTCGCTTTGGAAAATCCTCAAGGAGCAGTGATTCCTCATCAAGTGACTATAATAGAAGACTTTGCCACAAATGCAAGAAACCTGGTCACTATATTCAGGATTGTCCTTAGTGGGAAAAGGAATTAAAGAAGAAGAAATACAAGGATTACAGTTCTGATGACGCTAAGAAGAAGAAGAAATCTTCAAAATCTTCATCATCAAAATCCTCGAAGTCTTCATCAAACAAGAAGAGCAGGTCCAAGAAGGCTCGGGCATTCATTGGCAAGGAAATGGACTCTGAAGCTGAATTTGAGGAACATGAGGAAGAGGAGGCATCTGAGGAGTCCGAGTCTGGTGTGGCAAGGCTGGCTCTCGCTACTGCTTTCGTTAGCAAGTCTATCTTCAACTCTGGAGAAATTGACCGCACCAACAAGGCTGACGAAGACAATGATGACTACGCTCCCACCTATTGCTTCATGGCAAAGGGTGCCAAGGTAACAAAATACCCCTCCTCTGAATCTAGTGAGGATGAATCTGATGAAAATCTAAAGCCCAGCTACTCTAAACTTGCTAAGATTGCTGTAAACAACAAAAGGCTATTGAAAAACTTCAAAACATGCTAGACAAAAGTGATGATATGTTGGGTGATGAAATGGACCGCACTAAAGACTTAACTGAAAATCTTGAGAGACTTCAGTCTAAGTTTGACAATCTTCAAAGTCATCATAACACTCTCTTATCTGATCACAAGAAGATTTCTTATGAATTTCTTTAAAGAAAGCAAGATCTTGAGAAGCTAAGAGTGAGTTATGAAGATCTTCAGAAGGATTGCGATTCATTACTTGCTCAACAAATCAGCGCTACTCAAGAAGAATTTGTTCCTCCATGCTTAAAGTGCATTGAACGTGAATCTGCTAATTCATCACCTGAATATTCAAATTCTTCAACTGTTACAAATCCTTCACCTACCTCTGCTATCACTAATTCCTCATCTGAGGACATTGCTAGTACTACTAATGATGCAGGGCTGAAGGAATTGTACACGACAGGCATGTACAAAAGCCTCAAAGGGCATCAGATTATTTGTGATGTGCTCAAAAAGCAGATCCTCAACAAAAACCCTAGGAAAGAGGGTATTGCCTTTGAGAGGAAACTCAATGCTGATGGAACATATTGGAAGCCTGAGCAGTACCCCAAAACCTCATGCGTTGCTGCAAAGGGACCTCCAGTTGATCCATCCAACTTATCTGGCTTTACATGTGAATCTCCTCATTCTTCTGATGAGTCATTTGACTCCAACTATAAACTGTTCAAAAATCAGAATGGTGAAGTATTTGCTAGATATGTTGGGACTAACTGCAGGAACGGTTCCCCTATGAAGAAAATTTGGGTTCCCAAAAGCTATGTTGAAAGTCTTCAGGTCAATGTCCTCATGACACCACCTGTGAAGAATAGGAACCCCGGATCAAACTCTTCATATGGACCTAATTCTTCATATGGATCCAAGTCCTCATACGGACCAAATTCCTCACGTGGATCAAATTCCTCAAATGGATCAAAGTCCTCATATGATCATCATTGTGCTAACAATTCTGTTTTGCAGGGTAGAGCTAAGGACTATGAATATGCACATTATTCTTCAAATCATTATGTTCATAAGTCCTCGAAGATTTTTTCTACTTATTCATATGCTTACCCTATCCCCTCTTATGTGAAACGAAATGGATTGGCCTCTATGCCACCTTTCTCATATGGTGATCGCAGAGTGATGAACTCTTTGCCACCCCTTCAGATGTGGGTGGTGAAGAAAAAGAACTAATCCCTTATGCAGGGTCAGGTCTCCAGACGTGCTTTAAACGTCTGAAGAATTTGCTGGAGGCCTGACAAAATTGCCTGAAAGGACGCAGGCGAATCATGATGAAATGAACCTTCATTTCACACGTCCTCGTACTGAAATATCTGTTTTACTTCTTGATGAATACAAAACGCCTCGTCGTTTTTGGATTGATGCAATTGATACTGCGTGCCACATCATCAATCGGGTATATCTTCACAAATTCTTCAAGAAGACTGCCTATGAACTCCTCACTGACAAGAAACCCAATGTGAGTTATTTCAAAGTCTTCGGTGCTAAATGTCGGATTAGAGATCCTCATCACAATGCTAAATTTGCACCGAAAGCACATGAAGGTTTTATGCTAGGTTACGGAAAGGACTCACACACCTACAGAGTCTTCAACAACGTTCTTCGCAAGGTTGTTGAAACTGTAGATGTGCGGTTCGATGAAACTAATGGCTCGCAAAGAGAGCACCTACCTTCTGTGATAGATGAACCAGCACCTGAGGATTCTATCAAGTTCAAGGCTACTGAGGATGTTATTCCTACCGAAGAATCTGTTGAAGAATTCATTCCAGAACGTGAAGAAAATCGAGCTGGTGCACCTGATGAAAATGCTGAAGAAAATGGTGCTGAAGATAATGTTGATCAAATTCCTCAACGACAACCAGCTCATCCTCGCATTGCAAAAGAAGTGCAAGTGGAAAAGATCATCGATGACATTCGAGCGCCATGTCCTCTCACACGCTCAAAAGCTTCACATTTATCTAACTTTTGTGGGCACTATGCCTTTGTCTCTATTACAGAGCCCACTAAGGTAGATGAAGCATTTCTGGAGCCTAAGTGGATTCAGGCCATGCAAGAAGAATTACATCAGTTCGAGCTCAACAATGTCTGGGAACTGGTCAAACGTCCAGATCCTCGCAAGCATAATATCATTGGCACAAAGTGGATCTACCTCAACAAGCAAGATGAAAATGGCCTTGTGGTGAGGAATAAGGCACGACTTGTAGCTCAAGGCTACACACAGGTTGAAGGAATTGATTTCGATGAAACTTTTGCACCTGTTGCTAGACTTGAGGTTATTCGCATATTGCTTGCTTATGCTAACCATCATCATATTATCTTACAAAACATGGATGTGAAAAGTGCATTCCTCAATGGTAAGCTTGAGGAAGAAGTATATGTTGCTCAACCCTCAGGTTTTGAAGATCCAAAGAATCCTAACAAAGTCTTCAGACTCAACAAGGCCCTGTATGGCCTCAAGCAAGCCCCTCGGGCGTGGTATGACACTTTGAAGGAATTCTTCATGAAGAATGGCTTCACACCCGGTTCACTCGACCCTACTCTCTTTACTAAATCTTATGATGGTGAACTGTTTGTGTGCCAAATATACGTTGATGATATTATCTTTGGCTGTACTGACCAACGTTATAGTGATGAATTTTCCTATATGATGAGTGAAGAATATCAAATGTCTATGATGGGAGAGTTGAAATTCTTTTTAGGTCTTCAAATTCGTCAACAGCACAATGGCATATTCATATCTCAGAAGAAATACCTCAAGGAAGTTCTGAGGAAATTCGGCATGCAAGATTGCAAAGGCGTCAAAATTCCTATGCCCACAAATGGCCATCTATGCACTGATGAAAATGGTATTGACTTCGATCACAAGGTATACCGCTCTATGATTGGTTCGTTATTGTACTTATGTGCATCTAGGCCAGATATAATGCTTAGTGTTTGCATGTGTGCCCGATTTCAAGCTGCACCGAAGGAATCACACCATAAGGCTATGAAGCATATTCCTCGATATCTAGCTCACACACCAACACTAGGATTATGGTACCCCAAGGGCTCAACCTTTGATCTCATTGGATATTCTGACTCTGACTATGTTGGTGATCGTGTGGACCGCAAGTCAACATCTGGTACTTGTCATTTCCTCGGACGATCTTTGGTCTGTTGGTCCTCGAAGAAACAGAACTGCGTATCACTGTCTACTGCAGAGGCTGAGTACATTGTTGCTAGTTCTTGCTGTGCTCGACTACTATGGATGAAGCAAACCCTCAAGGACTACGGCATCAACGTGAAGAATGTGCCTCTCCTCTGTGACAATGAGAGTTCCATCAAGATTGCTCACAACCCAGTCCAGCACTCGAAGACAAAGCACATTCAGATTTGTCATCATTTTCTTCGTGATCATGTGTTGAAGGGCGACATCTCAATCGAGCACGTGAAGACTGAAGAACAGCTAGCCGATATCTTCACAAAGCCCTTGGATGAGAAGAGATTTAGCAAGTTGCGGTATGAGCTAAATATCTTAGAATCTTCGAATGTTCCCTGAAAAGGACACACATCCTGACACTTATGCAAAATTGATGACTTAGATGTGCAACACATGAAGAAACGTTTTTCTTCAATCAATGAAGAATAACACTCTAAGTGTGAAGAAATTAATGAAGAATTTGATTCTCAGAACCCTACGACAATTGTACACGGTGTCTGAAATCATCATTCTTATACGGTGGGTCACGCCGCCACCAAAGTTGAAAATCTTCATTTTTGAAATTCCTCAGTTTTTGAAATTCTTCAGTTTTTCAAATTCTTCAACTTTGCAAAATCTTCAATGTTTCCGTCATTTTTCTTCATTGTCTATATATATATATATATATATATATATATATATATATATATATATATATATATATATATATATATATATATATATAT